>NC_048300.1:165670917-165801943 GCF_013100865.1 Trachemys scripta elegans
GGCAGCTTGGCTCTTAAACAGAGCCGAAGTCTGAGTCAGGGGAGGAGCAGAGCAGCCGCGGGAGAGGAAGTGCCCGGATGGTATTTTTCCCGGACATGTTCGGCTTTTTGGCAATTCCCCCCAGACGGGGGTTTGACTGCTGAAAAGCCAGACATGTCCGGGAAAAAACGGACGTATGGTAACCCTACATCTCCTCATTTTCCTTCACCAGCCCTGCTCACTCCCCGTCTCCTTCTCAGTAACCAAGGAATACGGCATCCTCCCTTGAATCCTCCCATCCCAAGTCTCCCATACCTCCTCATCACAGATAGCTGCCTTGCTCAAACCCAGAAACCCACCTGCCACTCTCTACCCTGGACCACTAGGCCTATGCTTCTAATTCACCACTTCCCCATCTACTCCATTTCCCTAATCTGCAGACACGTAAATGTACCCTGTTTCTAACTCCAGCAACTCCTGCCCCCCAACAACCTGGGGTAAAAATCTGTTCCCGCAACTGCCTTCACTCCCTACATTGCCCAACCATACAACCCACAGCTATCCTATTCCTTGCTCCTCTAGACATCCCCACCCTAGTGCAGCCCCAGCCCCTTGGTCCCAGGAACCCCCTCCCCATGTTCAGCTCCACCCCAACAACACATTGCCCGCTCCTGTCACAGTCCAGCCCTCCCGATCCTTGCCCCACCCCCAAACCCCTGTCCCAGCCCTCTCGATCCCTGTCCCTCCTGTCATACCCCCCAAATCCCTGTCCCAGCCCCTATCCCCTCCTGCCCCAACCGCTGCTCCCTTCCCTCTATCCCTGTCCTCTCCTCTACCAGCCGCCACTCCCTGCCTCCTCTTGCCCCAGCTCCCCAACCCCTGCCCCCGCCCCGGTTCCAACCCGCCCAGGCCCCCACCCCATTCAGCGCCAGCCCCGCCCTCAGCAGCCCCACCCCGCAAACCCCAGCCTGGCTCCCGCTGCCCCTCTCGGCTCCTCCAGCTGCCCTGGCCCTGCGGCAGGCCCGCGGAAGCGCAGCGCTCACCTGACGGAACCCAGACGGCTACAGGGCTGTTGACGGAACTAACATTGGGACTGAAATCCCCACCCTCCCGCTCCCGCTGATTGGCCGCTTACCCCGGCGCTTGTTGCTACCCAGCAGCATGATTTTCGATTGGTTACGGCCTTTGTGTCGTCACCGGCTTTCTAAGCCGCCCGCGTCACGTGACTGAGGAGAGCCAGAAGCACATGTCAATGTTTTGGTTGGCGGGGGAGAGGCCCGGCCCCGCTGTGAGCGGGCTGGGCGGGGCAGGGGGCGTGTCCCAGGGTCTGAGGCTGTTGGAACCTGGTCACCGCTCGCGCACAGCTGGAAGAGTCTGTTCTCCAGGGGCCCATTGTGATGTCACCAGATCTGCCCCCCTGCCCTAGGGTCGCGAGCTGGAGCTCGGCCCTGCTCCTGGGTGACTTGGGTGAGGCAGCGGCTCCCATTGAGCCCCCTAGGAGAGTGGCTGGGGCGGTAACAGACCACCCTGGGTGCGAGAGCCTTTCTGCTCGGGCTCGTTTCTGCCCCGCACGTGACTTGGTGCCTGAGCGGCATGTGACTTGCGTGGCGCTTCCTCCTGCGGGGGCAGCTGGGCGCGCAGAGGAGTGGTTGGGTTTGGACTATCCACGTTGCTGTGTACTTATGGTAGAGAAGGTCAGGGCAAAGCAATACGCTTGGAGCAAGAGGTGGTGAGGGCTTAGTTCCTGGGGTGGTTAGTTCCACGGTCTCAAACCTGCCCTAAAAGGTGTGTCTGCACTGCAATCAAAAACCCACCGCTGGCCCATGGCAGCTGACTAGACCTCCAGGCACTAGGCACCATTTCAGATTGGGGGAGGGAAGCAACTTGTAACTGGGATTCCAAAGGCTGCTTGGGCACCTGAAAATTTTCTTGTTTTTTGCAGATAGCAACTTAGATACAGTGCGCCTGTTAGATAATAATGTCTAATTCTTATATAAAGAAAGAAAATTAAATAAATATTAGACCGACTCCGCTCTAATCCTAACATGTTTTGACATCTTGTGTCAGTTCACTTACGTGACCCTGGTTAGGTTTAAAAAATTAATATATTCTTATTTTGTTACAACAATTTAAACAATTGTAGAAAAACCTAGATTACTTTCTATCACTTTTTTTGCAGTTCATCAAGCTTGGAGTAGATCATTTAACTTTTGGAGACATCCTATTAGGGCAAGGCCCTGTGAGTTTATATTGCACTTGCCTGGGGCTCTAGGGGTGTTACCCCACTACAAATAATAGACTAGAAAATGACTTCAAAAAGGAGTGAAACTGACACTTTCAAGTAACTTTCATAGTATTGCCAACCCCAAATGTTCAAAAATTAAGAATCAGGCTCACCAAAAACCACGAAATTGGCTTTAAAATAATGAGATTATGTAAAATTAATAGATTTGGTGTTCTTTTTATTTACATTCTGCTTTTTGAGCATTTAAGGTGCACTGGGGTCGCATTTTGAAGCTTTCTCCACAGCTGCAAGGGCTAGAAACTTCATTTTTCTTTAAGAATGAATGCTGAAATCATCACATATCACTTGACTCCAGCAGCTGGGGCTTTAAGGAAAACAATAATTATGAGATTCCTGACAAAATCATGAGAGTTGGCAACACTGCTTTCTTTTTAAAGGCTAGTTACTTTCTAGAAGGCTCTTAATCACTGTAGTGTTGTGTTTGAGTTGCAGTTTTTACAGGAGAATATTTTAAATCAAACACCAAGAAAATTCAACGTTTTAAAGTTGTGGAAAAAATTGAGACGTCTGAGGTATATCAGGGCCACTGCAGGCAGGAAAGGAAAATAAAGAGGCACAAGAGCTCTGGGCAGCTCTTCCTCTTAAAAGAAAGTTGGAGGGTCAAATCTTCTAGTCCTTAATCAAGTAAAACTTCTATTGCCATCAGTGCCTCCACTCATAGATATAAACATCACAGTGACCATGTGATAACATGTGTAATCAATAACTATACACTTCATACTTAAATATCAGAGCCATCTTATCCAGAGTTACGCATCTTGTATGCATTGGCTCAGGAACTACATTTTCTGGCGTATTCTGAACAGTGCTGAGCACACAGATTGTGCCCAGTGAGTAACACAAATCATGACAGTAATGGTCAATATAGACTCTGTGGGTGCAATTTCTGTTCTTTGGCCTGGATACAGCTGAAACCCTAAGAATTTGATGTATAATCACATCTGATACTCATGACACTTTCTTGTTCCTTCCTTTTCTCAAACTCAGAACAAAAAAAGACAAAACAAAATGGTTTTCAGTCAAAATCTAAAATTGCACAGCAGGCATTGCTGTACAACTCAGCCTAGGGCAGAATCTGCCACCCATTGGCAGTTAAGTGCTCTCCTCTCATCTGACTCTCTTTCTCTTTCTTTCTTCATCCTTCCTGACCTCTGTGCTGCTTTTGATACTGTCAGCTATGACATCGTTCCGAATCATCTGGGACCATGTGCTGGAGTCTCAGAGAACAGGCCTTCTAGGTTTTGCTCCCATCAATCAGAGGCCTCTTTTTTGCAGCATGCAGCAGAGAGAAAGGCTGGTCCAGTGGATAGGGATCTAGCCCTGAGAGACCTGGGTTCTACTTTCCCCTCCACCCCTCATGGACTTCCTGTATGACCTCAGGTCAGTGCCTTAGGGACAGGGCCTTCTAGGTGCTTTTGAAAATCCCACTAGGTGCCTAAATACCTTTGAAAATCTGGCTGTTAGTCTCTCTGTGCCCTAGTGCCCCACTTGTACCGTGGGGATAACAGCACTGCTACCTCACTGAGGGGCTGAGATGTGAGGCACTCAGATACTATGGTGATGGGGCCACAGAAGTATCTGAGTGGAGTGGAAATTTCTCTATACCACTGCTATCCCTTCCCTGGGTTTTGGCCCCTTCTTTTCACCTACGCCCCTCACATCTTCCTCTTTTCTGAATGTAACGTTGGCTCAGAAAGGTTGGCTGTATTTCTTCTGAGTCCCCTGCATTCCCTCTTCAACTCCCCTTCCCCCCCTCCACCCCCAGAGGGATTCCTGTTTTACAGGTTCATCTAAGGACTTCCAGATCCTTAATTTAATTATAGTACCAGCCTTTTCTTATTTTAATCACCCTGCCTCTGTTTGTAAACAAAACACTGACTTCCTGCTCCAGGGACACAAGCTGGGAGAAGCGTCTCTCTGCAGAACTCACATTCCACGCTAATACTGAGCAGTTAAGAGCTCTGCCTGGGAGCACACTTCCAGTATGAAACAGCCCCCCTCTGCCCTACCTGCATGGTACCCTTGCTGGCGCTTGGACTGTGGGTAGGGTTACCAGCTGGCCAGTATTTGACTGGCCTGGCTGTTTTTTTATGGAGTTGCCAGAAAAATAATTTAAGCTGCCTTTTCTTTTCCCATGTGTCTAAAGATTTGCATTATCATTACAATACACTCAGTTTTAGCTAATGTAAAAAGTTTAGGTGTCCAACTAAAGATGCTGCAGTGCTCCTACTTCCGTAGTTTAAGACAGTGATAGATCAAAACTGTTAAAAACACAGCAGCTGTTTGCCCACCAACACGCAAGTGCACTGAGTGTGCATGTGAGAGGATTTGAGTCATGGGAGAGTGAGGATATGTGCGACGTTCACCTGGATCACCTGGATCGATTGGTCTTCAGCTGTCGTTAAGACTGTGCCTATCACAACACATCCGCTATTCTTCTCGCATTCTTGCCTTTCTTCTCCATGTTCGTCTGAAATGTTTAGCAATGTCATCTTCCCATCTTCTTGGAGGCCGACCAGGTGGTCTTTTCTGTTCTCGCGGGTACCACTCAGTAATGATTGCGGTCCATCTATTGTCCGTGAACCGTGCTATGTGGCCCGCGCATCATATCTTATTATATCTGCTTTCATGACAATATCTTTCACACCACTGTGTTCTCTAATCATTTCATTTGGGATACGAGCCAGAAGGGAAATTCCCAACAAAGCTCGTTCCATTGCCCTTTCAGCTACCGGCAGCCGCTGTTCTTCTCTCTTCGTCAGTGCCCAGGTCTCACTTCCATACAGCATAGCTGGCAGCACTGTTGAATTGAAGATATTTGTACGTGTGGTCTTGTCGATTTTTCTTTTGAGGACGTCCTTGATGGAATTAAACACACACCATCCTGCCCGAATCCTTCGCGAGAGTTCTCTGTTCATGTCTTGGTGCATATTAACTTCTTGGCCCAAATATACGTCCTGTTCCACTTCTTCAATTTCTTCTCCTGTTACCAATATTCGGGCTTTTCTTAAAGACGTCTGATCTCATGTATTTCGTTTTGCAATGGTTCATTTTCAGACCGACCTGACTGCTTGGTCTTGTCGAGGCTTTGAAGCATGCTCTGCAGTTGGTTGGTGCTTTCGGCAATTAGTACGATGTCATCTGCGAATCTGAGATGAGATAATCGTTCTCCATTTATATTAACACCACTCCTCCAATTGATCTTGTTCATAACCATTTCATAACCGCGCCGCCAAAACACCCCCCGCTCTGCCCGGTCGAAACAAAAATAAAAAACAAAAAAAACCTCGAGCGCCGCCCTGCTGAACAACAACAAAAAAACCCACCGCAAGCGCCCCCCTGCCACCCCAACATTGGTCGCCCCTTCTAAGGTGCCGCCCCAAGCACGTGCTTGGTTGGCTGGTGCCTGACGCCGGCCCTGGGCCCTCCTGCTGGTTGGGCTGCTGCAGCTACATTATGTTTTTAGCATGCTATCTCAATCAAAGCTAGTGTGAGTACCGATATGTCTCCTTGAGCTGGGTATCACAGCCTTAACGTATAAGGTCCGTCTCACTGTGTACAGACCTGATCTTGCAATCTCTCGTGTAAATAGGTCTCTGTAAGCCAGGATTTGCAGGATCTGTTCCTCATCATGACAGTTTTATTACGTACTTGAATGTTTGATGGGATACTTCAATTATCTGTGAAAATACTGTTCAACTGAGTAAAGTAGTAAAAGTTACAAAGATAGCATGTTAATATTTTTAAAGGATCGATGTTAATGCTGTTTTGCTGTGGCTTTTTCCACAGGGTGGATTATGCATAACATAGCGGAGGAATTCTTTAATTTGTATGTATTTGTTCCATTTTTGTCTGATCATAAATTCATGGATTTTAAGGCCAGAAGAGACTGTAATGATAATCTAGTGACCAGTGGTTCTCAACCTATTTACCAGTACTACCTGCATGGTCCTGAGGATGTCATGAGGGCTGCAGATGTGTGCTGATTGGACCCAGGGCCGGCTCCAGGTTTTTTGCCCCCACACGCAAAAAAAAAAAAAAAATCCGGAGTGCTGCCACCGAAGCAAAAAAAAAAAAAAGTCGGAGTGCCGCCCCAAAGAGCCGGAATGCCGCGCCTTGAAAAGTGCTGCCCCAAGCATGTGCTTGGAACGCTGGTGCCTAGAGCCGGCCCTGATTGGGGCCACAGGTTCAGCACCACTGATTCTAGTCTGACCTCCTGCATCACACGGGCCACAGTACCTCCCCCAGTAATGGCTGCAGTGGAAGAAATTATTCTTTCCTGCTTTGTAAATTTTATGTAAGTTGTAATTACTGTATTAAATTGTTTATAAATTCAATGAAATATTTTGTAAAAATTTTAAATCTTATGATTTTTAAGAATAATAATTTTCTAAATCCAGTCCAGAGGTGATCCTTGTCAAAAGTGATAGAAAGCTGTTGCTCTTTGGTGGCTGATGTGAAACAGTTTGATGATTTCACTCTTAGTTCCTGGTGGACTAGCATCAAAACCACCCTCATATTTGATGTAATGGTGGATGCCTCAACAGAGAAGCCAGTGATTAAGTGGCCATTATTAATATTTAGTCTTCAGAACTATAATTCCCTTGGATATTATGGGCGATGAAGGGGAAGAGATGGGATGCAGAGGATAGAAACTGTCTTATTACAGAGGGTATTGTTATTACAGAAAGTAAAGGAACTGATTGTGTTCTCACTTATCTTGGTGTAATTCAGAAGTGACTCCACTGACTTACACACTGGTGTAAGTGAAATTAGCACCATTCCCATTTCAGAGATTCAGAGATTTTTAAGGCTGGAAGGGACAATTATGATCATCTAGTCTGATCTCCTGTATATCACAGTCCATAGAACTTCCCCAAAATGATTCTTAGTGCATAGCTTTTAGAAAAACATCCTATTTTGATTTTTAAAATGTCAGTGAGTAACCATTGTTAATTATTCTCACCATTAAAAACTTACTCCTTATTTCCAGTCTGAATTGGTCCACCTTCAACTTCCAGCTATTGGATTCTATTATACCTTTCTCTGCTAGATTGATGAGCCCATTATTAAATATTTGTTCCCCATGTAGGTACTTATAGACTGTAATCAAGTCACCCATTAATCGTCTCTTTGTTAAGTGAAATAGAGTGAGCTCCTTGAGTCTATCACTACAGTAATTGCAATCCTTCAGTCATTCTTGTGACTCTTTTCTGAACCCTTTCCAATTTATCAACATCATTCTTAAATTGTGGACACCAGAACTGGACACAGTAGTCTAGCACTGGTTGGACCAGTGCCACATACAGAGGCGAAATAATCTCTCTACTCCTACTTGAAATTCCCCTGTTTATGCATCCCAGGATCGCATTAGCTCTTTTGGCCATACTATCACACAGAGCTGATGTTCAACTGATTATGCACCACGATCCCCAAATCTTTTTCAGAGTCACTGCTTCTCAGAATAGAGTCCCCATCCTGTACCCATGGGCTACATTCTTTGTTCCTAGATGTATCCATTTATATTAGCTGTATTGAAATGCATGTTGTTTGCTTGCAATCCAGTTTACCAAGCGATCCAAATTGCTCTGTATCAGTCATCTGTCCTCTCCATTATTTCACCACTCCCCCAATTTTTGTGTCATCTGCAAACTTTATCACTGATGATTTTTATGTTTTTGTCCGAAAATGTTAAATGGCACAGGACCAAGAACCAATCCCTGTGGTATCTCACCGAAACATATCTGCTCAATGACGATTCCTTGTTTACAGTTATAGTTTGAGACATAATAGATAGCCAGTTTTTAATCCATGTAAAATGTGGCATGTTAATTTTATATCATTTTAGTTTTTTAATCAAAATGCGGTTTGGTACCAAGTCAAATGCCTTAGAGAAGTCTAAATATAGTATGTCAACACTGTAACCTTTATCAACCAATCTTATAATCTCGTCAAAAAATATATCAAGTTAGTTTGGCAGGATCTGTTTTCCATAAACAATGTAAATTAACATTGAATTACATTACCCTCATTTAGTTCTTTATTAATTGAGTCTCATATCAGTCACTCCATTATCTTGCTCAGGATGAATGTCAGGCTGAGAGGCCTATAATTACCCAGGTCAGCTCGTTTACCCTTTTAGCTTTCTTCCACTCTTCTGGAACTTCCCATTGCTCCAGTTCTTATTAAAAAGCAACATTAATGGTCAAGTGAGCTCCTCAGCCATCTCTTTTAAGACTCCTGAATGCAAGTTATCTGGACCTGGTGATTTAAAAATGTCTAACTTCAGTAACTTCTGTTTAAGATCCTCCAGAGATACTAGTGGAATGGAAAGAGTATTATCACCATATGATGAGACTATATCATCTGTTTTTTCCCCAAATGCAGAGCAGAAATTTATTGAACACTTCTGCCGTTCCTGCATTATTATTGATAATTCTACTATTTCCATTTAGTAAGGGATGAATACCATTGTCAGGATTCTTTTTGATCCTAATATATTAAAAAACCTCCTTATTTTCCTTAACACTTCTGGCCATTGAGTTCGCCTGGTGTTCCTTGGCTTCCCTTATCAATTTACTATAATTAATAACTTCTGATTTAATTACTATCAGCTTCTCCTTTCTTCCATTTGTTATATATATGCTTTTTGTTTTTTACACCTGCCTTCTCTTTCCTTCTAAACCAGGTCAGTTTTTTAACCAGCACAACCTTCTTCCTTGATTCTGGAATTGTGGATTTTTGGGCTTCTAGTAAAGTGTTCTTAAACATTTCCCAATTATCATTCAAATTTTTCTGATTAAATTCTTCTTCCCAGCTGATTTAGCTCATAATTGTTTTCAGCTTTGTTCAGTTGGCCCTATTAAAGCCAATTAGATATATATATATAAATATATCTATTACTGGTCTGGATTTTATTCTGCTTGCACATTATAAATGTGATCGAGTCATGATCTCTTGTATGTAAGTGTGACATCCCCGAGGGTACAATCTGCACTGTTGAACTGCTGTGTCCCTTTAACACTCCAGCCCAGGGTGCCTTTTACATTGCTTCGCTAGTGAAAAGCAGACCTCTTTCCAGGCTCTGATCACTCACAGCCATCATGTAAAGTCAGTCCCAGCTAAGTTACATGAATGCTGTCCCAGCCACTCATGAACTACATATAGAGTGACCCCAGCAAATTCTTATGCCCAGCCATTCAGCCCAAAAATGTACATCTTGTACTGTCCAGCACACCACTGAACAATGCAAGCTCATTAATAGTCCATCATTTCATCAAAGGAAATGATTATGCACCAGCCTTTTAACCTGAGTAGTGATTCCTCAAACACTTCAATCAAACACACTAGTTTAGATAAAACAATAGAACAAGTTTATTAATTAGAGAGAGAAATTAAGTGATTAAAGTGTTAAGGCATAAAAGTTAGAGTTGGTTACAAAGGAAATAAAACGATAAAACCGTAATTTAATTCCTAAACTTTACCAAGCTAAATAAGATTTGAACTCAAAAAGGTTTCTCTCACCCAAAAATCTTCAGCTGTCCATACTAACTGGAAAGCCTTTCAGCTAAGACCACTCCCCCTGGTTCAAAGATGCCCCTATTGTCTTTCAAGCGATCTTGCTGCCATGAGTAGAGATGGGGGAGGAGAGGTGGCCAGAGGCCTTTTTTTCTCCCTTTTTCTATTCTGACCCTTTGTACTGGAAAAGTCTTTGCTGGGTCATGGAGTCAGTAGTTCCATTGCGTATGTGCACTACCAGCCGCCCTTCAGGTGAATTGTAAATACTTCGTTTATAACACCCTGATTAAATTGTTAATGGCCTTTTATCACCCAGCTGATGTGCCAGTGTGCCTTTGTCTTTGAGAAAATGGTCTGAGGGCATTACCCAGAACTACAGCATATTTCAGTAACAATCATAAGTAAAACCTCATAGCTCCACATGGTGTTAATAGACGCTTTTTAACAGGACAATGATGTTCAGTGGATTATGCATTTTACATGATACCTCACAAGGCATAGTTTTGCACAAAATATATCAAAATCATATAACGGGGTAAACATGGGGTGCAGGGTGTCACAGTAAGCTACCATGATTTTAGTAGAAATTTTGTGTCCAGAAGAATCTTTTGACTAGATATAATGCAAATGAAAACTTTGAGAAACTGCTAAAATCAAATCGTTTCTAGTCAGACTTCCCAGTAATAACCAAATAAACAAATACCCCAAATAACTGGTAAGGTGAAAGGTAGATGTTTGCACCTTTTATAGCAGGGATCGGCAGCCTTTGGCACGCGTCCCATCAGGGAAAGCCGTTGGCAGGCCAGGACAGTTTGTTTACCTGCAGCGTCCAAAGGTTTGGCCGATCGCAGCTCCCACTGGCCACGGTTCACCGTTCCAGGCTAATGGGAGTTGCGGGAAGTGGCATGGACCGAGGGATGTGCTGGCCACTGCTTCCTGCAGCCCCATTGGCCTGGAACGGTGAACCGCAGCCAGTGGGAGCTGCGATCGGCCAAACCCACGGATGCTGCAGGTAAACAAACTGGCCCGCCAGCAGATTTCCCTGACGGACTGCGTGCCAAAGGTTGCCGATCCCTGCTTTATAGTTTTATGCTTCATCCAATAACTGTGAAGAAAGCAGGAATATAATATTCTTGCACACATTGTATGCTACCTTTTAAATTATCTGGAACAGGCTATTACTTAATTGTATCTTTGTTATAATCTTGGTAGAACTGTGAGGGACCCAAGTGAATAATATGTTTGACATTTGAATATAAGCAGGCAAATTGTTTATAGGATAATATGCTTTATGCTTTCCTTTTTTTCCTTTGACAGTTGTTGAATGAATATGTTTGTGGCTGCTACTAATTGTTGACTTGCTGGAGTGACACATATGTGCCAACTCCCTTCCTCCTTGATTGTAGACAATAATTAAGAGGTTTGACTTGGTGCCAACTATTACAGTATTTTTCCCTTGTCTTCAGCCTTTTTACCCTAGTTATACATTTGTGGGAATTATAACAACGTGCCTCTTTTGGTAATTATATTTGTTCTAGCACAAGAATGTTAGTTGTTTGGGACAGTAACTTTAACCTTTTGTGTGTCCAGCATTTTAATCCAAATGGATCAAAAACTTTTACCTAATAAATGTACTTGTTATAGAATGACTGTTTCCAACACCATAGTTAGTGTTGAGACATCCTTTCCATGTTAAGGATAATTTTGGCAGTCTTTGTACCCCAATAAAAGTCCTTTCGGCTTCAAATTTTGCATGTTTGTTCTATGACCATCTGACAATATTTTGACTAAATTTGACATTCTTCAGAAAAGTCATTTTTGAGAGATAGGACATAGAAAAAATAAGTGATAATCATGTTCATGTTTGAAATTCTAATACTTTTTTGCCAACTCCTAGCTACAAAACAATTTGTCTGAGAGTCTTCAAATAAAATGTATTTGAAAGATCTTGGCAAGATGTAGAACAATGCCTGGGATGTAGAAAAGCAAATTTAATAAGTCATTCATTTTCAGTTTGGGAGCATAAGAATAGTCTATTTAATTTGAGAAATTATTAAGAGGGCTCCAATCAGCGTTAGGAAATTTGCCTGATTCCTTATAATATTTGCCAATCCTTTGTCTTAGATATAGTGTCCCTCCTAAAATCCATATGAGAGCTAGGTTGGGGCAGGTGAGCATGGGATACTGGATAGCCCTAAGGAGTCAGATAATACAGAAATTTCGGTCATGCTGGAGGAAGGAATCATCCTGGAGCTCCTAACTCCAAAGGAGCAAGTGCTCTGAGACTTAGTGACTATTCTTCCATTGAGGTTCAGTCACATGTATTCTCCTTCTGTGAGCCATTTAAGGTCTGCAGGTGTGGGTCTAACCTCCAGGAGTCCCCTGCTCCATGGAAGAAAGACTTCGCTTCTGCAAACCTCCTAAAGTTCTCAGAAATGGGATGGCCTCCAGTGGACTTTCTGTTGTCTGCAGGAGTGTAGCAATCCTACTATAGACTTACAAAAGTTTTCAGGACGCAGGGCTTTGGAGCTGTGCTCTGGCTCTGCTCCAGCTCCGGGCAAAAACCTGCAGCTCCACTGCTCCGGAGCTGCTCCGCGCTCCAGCTCCGGGCTCCGCTCCAAAGCCCTGCAGGAATGGGGATCCCTCTGAAGGCTTTCTGCTCACTTTAGGAGCTCCACAGTATGCTGGAACTGGGGAATAGCCTTTGGCCCCTGTCCTCACTTTGATCAGTTTCCTGACTTCAATGACTGCTGCTCCAGCCTCTTCTTGGCTCTCCTCCTCCTCCTCCTCCTCTTTCCCCTTTGATCCAATACCATAGCAGTGAGCATGTGTAGGCTTACTGGAGCCCTAGGCATAACTAACAGTGTGAAGCAAAGGCTGTGAACCAGAGTAGGCCTGTTTTTGGCAAAATAACAAGACACTAGGTATTGGCTAACCAAATAAGCACATTCCTGACCAGAGAGGACGGTACAAGAACACCCAGAGTTCCCAAGTAACTAAGTAAACACATTCTTAAGACATGGTACAGGAGCACAGCGACCTCTTGTAAGATAAGGATGGGATGACAGGATAATGGATAAGGATGTTTTATTTGAACTAGCAGAGATGCAAGGTGTAGGATTGGTAACTAATCAGATAAGGAGTGTAACTTGTTTGTATCGATGTATAAAAGGAGACGTCTTACAAAGGACACTGTTGGCCAGCATAGGGGACAGCATCCTGGTGTGTTGACTGAGCTGGTACTGTTGTCGCAGGCAAACATGTGTTAGTTAGGGTTACCATATTTCAACAATCAAAAAAGAGGACGGGAGGAGCCCCGCCCTAACCCGGCCCCCGTCCTGCCCTAGCCCCGCCCCTGCCCCTTCCACTCCCTCCCACTTCCCGCCCCTTCAGAACTCCCAACCCTCCCCCCCACTCCTTGTCCCCTGACTGCCCCCTCCTGGGACCCCTGCCCCTAACTGCCCCCCAGGACTTCTCCCCCCCCACCTAAGCCTCCCTGCTCCTTGTCCCCTGACTGCCCCGTCCTGAGACCTTCCCCACATCCTAACTGGCCTCCTAGGACCCTACCCCCTACCTGTCCCCTGACTGCCCCAACCCTTATCCACACCCCCACCCCCAGACAGCCCCCCCCGAACTCCTGACCCATCTAAACCCCTCTGCTCCCTGTCTCCTGACTGCTCCGATCCCTCTCCCCACCCCAGCCCCCTGCCCCCTGACAGCCCCCCCCAGAACTCCCAAACACCCCCCCCCTTGTCCCCTGACTGCCCCCTCCTGGGACCCCTGCTCCTAACTGCCCTCCAGAACCCCACCCCCCTACCTAAGCCTCCCTGTGCCTTGTCCCCTAACTGCCCCCTCCTGAGACCCCCCACCTGTACTCTGACTGCCCAAAACCTTACACCCCCAACCCCCAGACAGCCCCCTCCTGAACTCCTGACCCATCCAACCCTCCCCCTGCTCCCTGTCTCTTGACTACCCCCCCCCGAACCTCCCTGCCGCTTCTCTGGCCCCCATACCGTGCTGCAGAGCGGCGCGCTCGACAGCGGGGGAGGAGAACAGGGTCAGAGCTCCAGACTGCCCGAGGCGAACGGCCGGCCAGCGATCTGCGAATGCAGGGAGGGAGGGGGAGGGAGAGAGAGGAGGGGAGTGGTGTCAAGTTGCAGAGGAGAGGAGGGGGAAGTGGAGGAAGGGCTCAGGCTGCCGGAGCCCCGTGCGAGTGGCTCAATCCAGCCGGCTGCCCTGTAAGCCGCGCACGCTCTGCATGGGGGGAAATCCGGACATTGACAAATTCCCCCCGGACGCTATTTTTAACTCAAAAAAGCCGGACATGTCCGGGGGAATCCGGACGAATGGTAACCCTATGTTAGTGTACCTGTAGCTCGTATAGGGCACGAATACTGTGCTTTGTCGACAATAAACCTGGCCGAGTGCCTTTGCCATTGAACTGATCCCGTGGCCTTTCTTCTGAATAACATTGAGGTCTGCTGAATTACCATGCTGCACTGTCTGCTAGTGCAGCTGACATCAGTGCTCCAAGAACAGTAACAGTGCTGCAGCAGCAACAATATTCCTTAGCACTTAACAACAGCATGAAGCTCCTAAGGTATGCTGAAGGAATTTAGGAATTTGACAGTATTGGAGAAGGTATGGAAAGACTCTGACCCTCTTTCAACCACTACTTCCCAAGTCCCTGGATGGCCATCACATTTGTGCCAACCTCCACTGTTCAGCCCCCCACTCTTGCGGTTTCTCCTGCTACCCATCACATTTGATCAAATCCTAAAGCATTTTGGGACTACAGTTTCCCCGAGTGCTCATTGCTTATAGAGGGGAATGCTGAGTCAATAGATCTGTTAGTGCAGGGATCGGCAACCTTTGGCATGCGGCCCACTAGGGTAAGCACCCTCGTGGGCCGGGCCGGTTTGTTTACCTGCTGCGTCCGCAGGTTTGGCCGATTGCGTCTCCCACTGGCCGCAGTTCGCCACTCCAGGCCAATGGGGGCTGCAGGAAGCAGTGGCCAGCACATCCCTTGTCCCGTGCCGCTTCCCGCAGCCCCCATTGGCCTGGAGCGGCAAACTGCAGCCAATGGGAGCTGCGATTGGCTGAACCTGCAGATGCAGCAGGTAAACAAACCGGCCCGGCCCGCCAGGGTCCTTACCCTAGTGGGTCATGTGCCAAAGGTTGCCGATCCCTGTGTTAGTGCAAGAGCCTTTGGTTTTGCTGGGTCAGAGAAGACTGTAGGATTACATTAAAATCAGGCTGACTGCTGATTTATTGGGATGGATAGTCACCCTGATTTTCTGACCAGCCTTCTGAGAATGAGGTCTATGGTGATTGCCCCTAGGACATTTCTAACTGAGCCTCACTGCTTTTGAGACAGTCACCTCTGATATTATAAGAATTCTGTTGATTCACCTATGTTTATATTTAAATAAGGGGAGAAACTGCAGAAAATAACATGAGCTGATTTGGTTACTTAGCAACTGGACTAAATCCAGACCCCAAGGGATTGATGAAGACATCACAAAGACGTGTGATGCTTATAGTTGGTGAGAAACAAGGAAGTGATGGAGCAGCAAGAAAACAGGAAACAGCAGCAGAGAGTCCATGGCAGTTATAAAGACAGATATCTTAGGGTTTCCTAGAAAAGTTGGAAAAGGATTGCTAATTCAGGAAGTTTTCACTATTCCAAGGAATTGAAGATTTGCTGGCACAGGTGTTTATTTTTTTCAGGAAAAATCTCAAACTAGTACAAGAACAAAGCTTGGACAAAAGCCTTATTTGTCCTGAAGATTATTTATTGTATTTTTTCCAACCTATCACACCAGCTCCTCAGAACTTTTCTTCACTGCTGGCATCAACTTTTCCAAACACTTCCCATCAGCATCATCTACCCAGGGTCATCTTGCCACTGTTTCGTCATTGTCAGAACATGCTATATTACCATTCTGCCAAAATTACGATAGCATAATATTTCTGGGTCACACAGATTAAGAAAACAATAAGGGTGACAACGGCCCTTTAAGAGAAGAGGCTAGTGTACCTGTGACTGGTCAGCTGACTGCCAACTGGGCTTCAAAGGGACATATGGGCCTTAGAGGGGAGAGATTGGAACTGCCAGAGATCAGGAGTCATAGAGTTTAAGACCAAAAGGGATCACTAGATCATCCAGTCTGACCTCCTCTCACAGGCCACCAACACCACCCAGCACCCGCACACTAAATCTGACACCAAAATGAGACCAAAATATTACAACCCACAGGAGACTAAACTGTTACATGCCACAGGCAGAGAATAGGAGGTGCCTGCATCCTTGATAATGGCAAGGAAATGATTAAGTGAGATGTATACAGATAATCCTGGTAAGTAACATGCACTCACACATTTCAGAGGAAGGTGAAAAGCTCACAAGGTCACTGCCAATCTGACCTTTGGGGAAAATCCTTCCCAATCTCACATACAGTAATCAGCTAAACCCTGAGCATGTGAGCAAGTACCAGCCAGCCAAGCACCTGAGAGAAGAAATGCTCAGTGCCACCTCAGAGCCCTGGCCCACCTTGCCCAGTGTCCCATTTCCAGCCATGGCCATCCTGATGCTTCAGAGAAAGGAGATAAAAAAACCTGCCCAGAATATATGGGGTGAGGGGAGAGAATCCCTTCCTGATCCCAGTAGTTGGCTGGCTGAAACCCTGAAGCATGAGCTTTAGGAACATAAGGTGAGCTAATTCTCCTTGACTTTTAGCAATTCTCACTTTATTCCTATATTTCCTAATCTCCACAATGCAGCTTTCTTTGCTGACTGACCCCTTTTTCCCATTCCAAACAGGCTCTCTGCCTACTCCTAATAACCTCTTGGGGGTGCTTATTCATCCAGCTGGGTCTGGAGCCTTTCCCTACAAATTTTTTTCCCATGCTTGAGAAGCAAATTTCATATAGTTTTTGTATAGCTGATTTGAAGAAATTCAAAACTTCCTGCACATTTAAGTCCTTGAGGTCTTCAGTCCAGCTGGCTTCTTTATCTAAGTCCTTTAATATCCCAAACTCTGCCCTTTTGAAATGAAAAGGAGTCTGTAGGAGGGCTCTGAAGGAAGCTGTAGGTGGTTCTGGGGAGAGGTTGAAGACCAAAGAGCAGCAAAGGGAGTTACCTGCTGATTTCTAAGATGGAGAGGGCTGAAGGAAGGGGATCAGCAGAGGGGATTACCTGCTGATGCTCCATTCTGGTGCCAGAGGGGTAGAGAGGTCTGAGGACCAGCGGGAGTGAGAGATGCTCCCCTGGTGAAGATGAACTCACAGATGAGAGACTGTGGAGAGTACCTATTGGAAAGAGCGAGTTTGCAGTCCAGCTGGAAGGGCTGGAGTGGCTGTTCTTTAAAAAGGACAGGAGAGGACTGAAGAAGAGTCTAGGTGTGGTGGAAGATGCAGGAGTGTGGTTATGCTATGTTCATGGACTAGAGCACTGGTGGGCAACCTGTGGCCCATGGGCTGCATGCGGCCCATCAGAGTAATCTGCTGGCGGGCCGCCAGACAGTTTGTTTACATTTGCACGGCCGCCAGCAGCTCCCAGTGGCCGCAGTTCGCTGTTTCCGGCCAACGGGAGCTGCGAGAAGTGGCAGCCAGCAAATCCCTGCAGCCTTTGCTGCTTCCTACAGTTCCCATTGACCGGGAACAGTGAACCGCGGCCATTGGGAGCTGCGGGCGGCCGTGCAAATGTAAACAAACTGTCTAGCAGCCCGCGTGCCTCAGGTTGCCCACCACTGGACCAGAGGATGTGGAGTTTTAAGGACGATATACTCTGGGTGTGAGAAATGGACTATGTTTGGAACTTTTATTATGGATTATTTGAACTATATTTTGGTAATAAACTGGCTCCAAAGAGGGGTATTATTAAGACAAGAAAGCCTGTGTGTAGGTCCTGAGGAAACTGAGGCAGACATGCACCTGTTCTGTCTCTGAAGGGTGCTCAGGGCAGAGCTGCCCCATGATACTCTGCCAGGATTGTCAGCAATGTCCTCTATCCCTTCTTGGGTAAGACCCTTGATGCACCTTTTCTCTATATAATTCAGAGGAAAAGTCATATGTTAACATTTCAAAATGAAATAATGAGCAAAGAAACAATATACAACTATGTTGATTATCCTAGTCAGTTTCAACTTTCCTCTTTCTAAATGTTTATGGTCAAGTTTTTCTTTGCTAATTGAAATATTCTGCGGATTCACACACACATAACTAAAACTTTGCCTAGCCTAAAGTTTGTCCCCATATCTAATATGTCCCAAGAAATCCAAGTTTACCCATAATGCATTGGTCAAATATTGTCACCACTCTGTCCATAGATTTTCTGTTGAATTCAGTTAGAGTTCTATGAAAGAAGCAGCAACAAAACAGGGCACTTAAATGGTGAAAAAAGGAGTTTTCCATAAATTTCTAATCTCTGAAAATATCTGTGCTGCAATTCTAAGAGTTGTAAACGGAGAGGGAAATGGGGTATCCAGGGAATTCTAAACTTTATATAAAATTTTTGCAAAAAAATTTTCTAGGATAAAAGAATTACTTAAAGAAAAGAGAAACTGCTGTCTAAGAGGAAAATAAGTAACAGCAAACATACCAAAGAAAGCAACATCTCAGAAAATTAGAGCTTTGTAGGCTTTTTTGTTTGTTTTTGGTTTTAAATCCTAATAAACATTTTGTCCTGAGGGACACTAAGAGTTATCAAAAGATGCAAGTATTTTTGGTAATGATGCATAAACAAAAGTATTGTAGGTAGGATTTAGTATAAAAGGAGGTTTATTAGAAATAACTTATGGCTGGATGTTGACTTGTCCTGGTGGGAAAAATTAGAGGTAAGTATTGGGCAAAGATTTTTGAGAACTGATGATTGTTCTGAGAGTAAATTGGCAACAATTTGCAAGGGAAATAGTAGTAAAGGTGAAGCAGAGTGAGTCCAGTAATGCATTAGAAACCCTGGTTCTTCCCTGAGAGGCAGGGCTTAAATTCAGCCAGAGCTGTCCGGAGTGGAGCTCTGATAAATATTTTCAACCCCACTGGAAAATAATCTATGAGAATTTAAGCCATGCTGAGAGGAATATTGATAGTAAAACACTGGAGAAAATGTTAAGTACAGTGAGTATTTATCTGGAGAGACATATTAAAATGAAAGTACTGGGAAATTAACAGAAATTGCACTGGTTGACAAAAGGCAGGATGCATGGTAACACTGGTTAATACAAAGTAGAAAAAAATGGGATGTGAGAAAAGATTTAGAGCAGAAATTTTAAACTTTTCAAATTAATGTCTGTACTGATGCTGTAATGAAATAACTGTGTTTTAAGAGCAGTAATACATTCTTCTAGAAAATTGCTATGCTGGGTGGATTGTGGCTGGATTCAGTGGAGAAATCAATGGGAGTCAAGTTACTAAGAGAACCAGATTCATGGTTTTGGCGCTTATGAAGCATAGCGGGAGCTTCCCTGGTGACCTACATAAAGTACAATATTGTCTTCTCTCAAGATACCAATAAAGAGTCTTAGAGCTACAGTATCTGATTGGATTTGACTACTTCCTCCAGATTTTTACACATTTGATTCTAAAAATTCATCCTGTGAACCAATAAATCTATTTTATGGTCAAAGACTTAAAATGTGTTTCTAAAGCATTAACAGCTGGTAAAATTGTGTCAAATGTTGCTTTAGATTACAAGATGGAGGGGTGGAATGATAAGAGGCCAATTTATCAGCAGTGGGAACACCATTTAAAGCTGCTTGGCAAGAGGGGAATGTGATTGTGATGGGAGAATGAGGGCAGTGTTCAATTTTATCCCATTACTTTTGGGCATTGCAGGGTCTGAAACTACAGATTTTCTCTTTGGGACGCTGGGAAATTGTTTCTTCCTTTTTGGAGGTGATGTTAATGAGGAAGCAGGGTTAAAAGCTTTCCCTTTCTGTAATTTGTCTGTTTAAATATTATGATTTCCTGAGGGGTCTTTACTGAAATAAATTATATCAGTTTTGGCAGCAGCAGGGCCTACATTGGACAATAGATTTTAGTGGTGTGGTGAGTGTTCCTATATTGTGTCAGGCTGTGCTTAAAATATAATATTTTATCTTCTCTCTCTCCCGCTCCTTTCCTATCTGACATCTCTCTGTCTTTAAAGAGACAATTAAAAACAAAAAAGTAGTATGTAACAAAGACAGTGCACTATAATTAAGATTTCCTTGAATCACTTCAACTTCCTACAGTCATACACTTTTAATTCCTGTGTTCCAGCCCCTGCAAGAGGTACTATTTTAATTTATTTCCATTCATACTGTATTATTTTCTATATCTAGCCATAATTAAAGTATCTAACCATATCACGTTTATCTCCTATCTAGCAATCTCTCTTCTAAAATAATCATTGCTTAATGGAATACTGTAAAACCAAACTGGATAAGTATTGTTATGAGTGATGCTATCAAGGTCTCAAAGGTTGTAACCATATCTGTTACAATAGAATCATTCTCTGGATAAACAGGATCAGACAGGAAGCAAATTGACCCCTATGGAAAAATACATTTGTAACTGTAATCAGGGGCTGAATGAGCTCTTCCCTGACATCTGTTGGTAAACTGTGGGAAAAGACCACAGGAGCAGACCATATTTACCTAGGCGATCAACTGATAGACCTGCTTTGTTAAAGTGATCAATTTTGGCTGATTTGGGTTAAAATTCAATTTAGTTGTGGATGTAGGGGTAATGAAATGTTATCCTTATTGTATGACTAAGGGCAATAGAGCTTCATGCTTAATATGCTCTAACTTGAGGAGGTAATTTTAAATGTAACCTCACTCACTAAGCGTGTGGTAGTCATGCAAATCCAATTGAAAGTCAGAGAGAGAGATGTTCCCAGTGCTTAATTTGTAATGAAAGAGGTGCTGGGACTCAAGCACTTAGGTACCAGAGCTCAACCAATTTTTTTTTACATTCATAACTGATGCAGCAAGCCCAGAGGTGCTGGGGCTATGAACTGCCAAGCCTAGAGGTGCTGGGGGTCAGCTCTGGCATAAATTAAGCACTGGGTGTTCCTACCTGGCAGTGTAAACTCAGTTTGAGTACCATCCTTGCCCCATTTGTCTACACTCCCCTTCCAGTCTTTAAAGAAAGAGCTGATCAGAGTCAATTTAGACTTCTGGCTTCTGCTCAGGTATAACTGGAGGTGAAATCACTGATGAACAAGTCTAGGGGGCTGAACCTTAGGGCTTGTCTACACTTACATTTTATAGTGCTCTAACTTGCTGGCTCAGAGCTAATCCCCTTGTGGAGATGGAATACCAGGAGTGCTGGGAGAGCTCTCTCCCACCCCTCACGCGCTACCACATGCACACTTCAAAGCGCTGCCGCAGGAGCGCTCCTGCGGCAGCGCTTTGAAGTTTCCAGTGTAGACATACCCTTAGACTTGGTGTTGGGAGTGTTGCAGTGAAAGACATCGCAGAGGCTGCAGTAGCAGTGAGGTTACCCACTACCTGCTGAAATCACCTAAGAGCTAGGCTAAGTGGTGGAACCTCAGAATATGGCATTGTAATAGGCAGCATGAGCAGTAGAGGCATTGCTTGACACTCCCCCACCCTGTAAATGTGCTCTTGAATTCTGGGATTTTGCTGACCTTAGACAACAAAGCATGAGTGGGATGCTGCAGAGGGAAAAGGGAAGTGGTGTGTTAAGGGGACATTCACACACAAGATGGGAAACTGAGGCAAAGGATACTGCCCCAGATAATGTGGGGCAGGTGTTTTACTTATTGTTACTTTATTATTGTTTACTTACTTTTGAGTTATTGTTTAGTGTTTTCCCAAATTAACACAGTGTTTCCTTCTGTAACAGGGTTCAGAACCCACCCCTCTTCCTGGGGCTCGCTTGCTGCCCCAATAAGGCTCAGAGAGGCTTCAGGGTTGTGCAACACCCATGTCTTTATTTACCTACAGTTATCCCACCACTAGTGTCTTAACTATTTACAAGCTTTACAGGATTATTCACCCTCTTTTACAGGCAGAGTCAGCCTTCAACTAGGAGGCAGTTAGTTAGTTCATTCCCTCACTTCTTTCTGGTGCCCTCCCTCCCAGCCTTTATAGCCCTTGGCTTGTCAGGCCAGCAGGTGTTGCCAACCCTCAGGCCGGCATCAGGCCTTTTCCAGTCCCAATCTGCTTCCCTTGATTGGAGCTGACTGGGAAGGGGCTAATTAGGTGCTTTTGCACCAGCACCCCCGCTACATCTTCTATTTTTAGTAAGTGCTTGCAAGTGCGGAATTATTGCCTCTTAGAGGCACTCTGGGGTGGTGTTTAGTTTTCCAAGATTTCTGGGTGGGGGTTTGAGGCAGTTTTGTTTTGGATTGTTAAGAGGCCTGAATTTGGCCCTTGTTGCTGCCAATGCTACATAGCAGGAGGGATACATGATTATGAGCCTTTTACTGTTTTCACTTCCACTGATGTAGCTCCACTGACTTCAGTGGAGTTATTCCTGACTTACATCAGATCTGTGGGAATAGAATCAGGTACTATGGCTTATCCCTAAGGTTTATGACAACAAATTCACAGATTTTCGATGATGACTTGTTCTAGTTAGGGTTGGGTGGAAAGTCCTGTTTGTAATCTGTTAATTAAAATATGTTTACTAACCCATGTCAAAACATCATCCGTTTTCCCAGTCTAGACATGGGGTCAATTACAGCAATACAGCCCCACTGATGTTAATGAAATGTAGCCCTAGTTCTCTAAGTGTTCCCCTTCAAATGTCCTTTAATGTAAGTAAACAATGGGCATGGAGCAAGAAAGAGGAAGGGAAGGGAGAGAAACTGTATAATAAAAGCCTGATCCAATGCCCATTTAAGTCAATTAGAGTCTTTCCATTGACTTCAGGGGATTTTGGATTAGATCCTAAATGAATTAATCTATTTTCTTATTATTTCATCTCCCTCTTCAATCTTACACCCAAATGATTGATCAGAATTGGTAAATTTTCTACCATTCTTTATAAATGAGAAATTTTGGATGTGCAATTTAATGGATACAGGTGGTATGTGGAGACATGCATTTTACCTCTCCTCTTTCTTGGCTATAATTTCTTTAGTTCTTGGTAGTTTCTTTTGTTCTTTTTGCAGTTCTGTCACTATAAATGTGGGTAATACCTTTGATGGAAATTAGTGGTAGAGTTAGGTTTTTGATGTTCAGACCTTTGGAGTACTCTAATGCATTTTATATTATGCTGCTGAATGTATGTACTACATGGGCTCCAGACTTATGCTGCTGATCATTTTTATTTTATTGGAAAGGTAACAAATCATTTGTTTGGCAGAGCAGTTTGTAGCCTGAGGGGATCTGGGCCTAATTCAAGAGGAAAGACTAAACTTCTTCTTTTGCAAAGAGGCCCCTGCTAGACAGGGTTCTAGGTGAGATCACGACTCCCCTTCATATCTCTGTCACTAAGAGCTCCTCATACAAAGTTTTAAAATCTCTTGCTGTCCGAACCTCTTCATCAAGCCTTTTTTTATACTCTTGATGCCAGGGGTGACTTTACAGCTGGTCTTGTGAACCCTTTGGTAGTTGGACTCTCTTCAGCTGAGTTAGTGACCTACACTCAGAGTGTCTTAAGTTTCTGAACTTGTTGCAGATAACAGAAGTCTCTGCCCCATTATCTATTGAGGACTGGTCTTACTTAGTTGGGGATTGGTCCTGTTTTGAGCAGGGGGTTGGACTAGATGACCTCCTGAGGTCCCTTCCAACCCTGATATTCTATGAGTAAATACCCTTAGTTATATTTATTACCTTAAAATTTAAAAAAATCAGATTGAGTGACTTTGTGACAACCCCTTATGCAATTGACATTTCAATGGAAAGGGAGCAGTGAGTGCTGGTGCTGTCTTGTAGATATCTCAGTATCTTTCAGATTCGTTTTCATTGCTGCTCTTCAGGATGCATTATTGCTGTTGTATGCAATGACAGACATAGTTTGTCTTCAACCCTCACCATCCAGGAGTCCACTGAACCACTTTGAAGCCTCTTTCCCTCCCATTTTTACTCTCTTTTCTCAGAAGGTGCGGAGTTATGATGGCCTTCCCTCCAATGATGAGATGCAGATTAGCTCATTCCTGAGCTCTTCAACACCGTTAGGGGCACTGGCCAGAGGATTCACTTGCAAATATAAAGAGGTTCTCATTCCCTCTTGAGGCTGAGTGCACTGTCCCTGCAGTCCCTGACAGCTATGGGAGACTAAGTATATCTGATCTTTCCACTCCTATAAACCCAACTATTAGTCTTTAAAATAAATAAAATGTGTTATAATTAACATTGTCAAGTTGTTTTTTAAGGAGTAACTTGTAGTGCTGCAGAAAGAGAGCTGCACTAGTGGAATATCAATCTCACCAGAGATGAGAAAGCACAGAGAGAACAGGCAAGCTGATAGATGCAGTTCCTACAAGCCCTGTGGCTGATAAGCTTTGAAGGTATTAAAGTGAAGAAGCTCAGAATAATTTTAGTCTCTCTTTGAAAGACATGAAGATAAGTGATTCTAATTAGAATGAAATTAAAACCTGAAGGTCAAATAAGATATGAGTTACTGTATGTGAAGCTAATTAGACTGCTCCAAAACCCACTGCAGAAATACAGTAATAACTTATGGTTACTAACCCTATAAACTCTTGCAACTGGAATAGAGTCCCCCTTTGGAAGTGCTGGATCGAGAAAGCATTTCAAGTAATATACATTTAAAAATTGGAATAAAATATACATTTATTATCTTTATTCCCAGCCTCATTCACCATTTAATTACAGTCTCTAAATTCCCATTGCCTATTGAAGAGTGTAGAAAGCTAGCTTTTTTATTATTATTGTGAATCCAATAAAAAAAGTCACCTATAACTCCCTGGGTTTTAGTTGCTTATTCTCTGCTTACTGTGTTAATATGATTGCCACTTTGCATCCAGTACTCTCATAAGAACTACCCCACGCCCACTGAGGCCAGTAGGAGTTTTGCCCTTGATTTCAGTGGAACAAGATCAGGCTCATGGTGTAATAAACTTAATTACACACAGATGGGTTATTTTTGCAGTTCATTGCTGAGTGCCTGGCCCTAAGATACATCTGGGTTGCATCTACACTAGTAAACTTTGTATCTGTAATTCAACACTAGCCCAACAATGGTGGAAGCTGTATAGGGTGACCAGATAGAAAGTGTGAAAAATCAGTTCAGGGGGTCGGGGGTAATAGGAGCCTATATAAGAAAAAATCCCAAATATCAGGACTGTCCCTATAAAATCGGGGCATCAGGTTACCCTAAATCTGTAGGGTTGACAAGACTCAGGTGGTGTTAAAAAGCTTGTTTCACCCTAGGAGCAATGCAGAAACAAGGACAAAATTGTGACTCTGAGTCACAAATAGGTCCTTGGTCTGCCCCTGGGGCCACACACATACATGCTGCACCTAGCTCAGGGCACACTCATCCCTCATGAGTGCAGGGGACTGGACTAGATGACCTCTCGAGGTCTCTCCAGTTCTATGATTCCCATGCTGTAGCCCTAAACAAGGGTCGATAGCAGTTGATCTTGAATATACCTTCTCTCTCCCTCTCAATGGGTAATATTTATAATTTGATTTTTACATGTAGCTTTTAAATATTCAATCACTATCTTATTAAATGGAAATGAAGGCTTAGGAACCTTTAGGGAGACAATCCAGTTGCCTTGGCCCTATACAGTATAATCCCTTTCCCTGGCACACCTTGGTAGAAAGGAAAATGTGCCAGTTAAGTATATCTCATTGTCAAAGGCTCCTAGTGTTAGGAGATAATCACTCTTACTTCATTAATTCCTTTAAATACGGCAATGTGCAAAACATTAAATTATTTTTTAAAACTATTAAAATAAAACTGACTCATTTACAGACATATTAGAACAGAGAAGCAGCATGAAGTGAACAAATTGCCTTCGAGTAGGAAATTTATGCTAGCAAACACCAATAAACAACTGTGAATAGGCATGCAAATAGCATCAGGCATGCTATTTAAACTGACTTAGCGCAGCTGGATATACAGTTCTCCCACTGTCTAGAGCCACTGAAATACATTACATTACATTTTTTGTCTTGTCTCCATCCCAATTAAGTGAGCATACCATTTGTGAAAGTGCTGGTTAAATTCTTAACTCCCAAAGGATGCATAAACACATCTTTACAGGTCTAAGGTGAGGGACAGATGCCACATTTAATAGCTTACCATTCTCTTCTTGTCTTCTCTTTGACAGCTGGAACCCCCTAGCTTTTATATACACACACACACACCTCTCTCTCTCTCTCTCTCTATATATATATATATATGTTATAGCAGGCAGATGATGTCATGTTGATGGCAGATGAGAACATGTCTCCCAGTACAGTCAAACAAACTCACTTGAGCTAGTGTGCTAAAAATAGCTGTGTGGATGTTGTGGGTCTGGTGGTGACTTGGGCAAGCCACTGAGCTCAGACCCAGGGGGTCAGATAGGCTTGGATTCAGGTGGGGAGCCTGAGCCTCTGCTGGAGGTGCAATGTCCACACTGCTATTTTTAGTATGCTAACTTGAGCTAAGCTAGCGTGAGTCCGTCTACCCACCCTAGGAGGCTTGCTCCCAGCTGCAGTGTAGCCATACTCTAGGTTCCATGGTGGATTCTCTTCTTCATCAACCTACCCAGAGAATGGGCAGGCTGCCCCAGACCAGCTTCCCTCACACTCCTTCTCTCACCATATCACCTCTTATACAACCCTTAAGAGGTTGGGGGAGGGGGTTGTACTTTGGGTCAGGATGTGCCACCTTTACTTGAGGTGAGTAATATGAGACTACATGTAGAGTAAGATACCACTCAACTTGATAAAAGATGGCAAGACCTGATCCTCTTGATTTGGCTATTATCTTTAAGGTTAAGGGTCCAATTCTGCAGTCCTGGAACAAGGAAAACCTATATTAAAGTTAACGGGAGTTTTGCATAAGTAACAGCTACAGGATCAAGCCCTAATTGGATTCTGCTGTATGTGATCCATCTTATTTTTAAATCAATATGTTTAACAGAACATATTGACATTTACACTAGAACTTGTCACCATTAACCTCAACCATCATATTAATTCTTCAACTTTGGAAAGGTGCAGCAATTAAATATTGATAATTAGATTCATCACATCTTCTTGATTTACAAACTTAAAAGATATTATGCATTTCAGCAAAATAAAGGAGAAGATTCTCAATGTTAAATTTAAGAAGCCTGTAGTTGTTTTCCTGTATTCGTTTGCATTGAAGAAATAATTTTCTGTTACAAATGCTCCGATTTCTAAAATGTCAACATACACAAGGTACTATTTTTGTATGCTTTGGAATATGTTTATATTTAGATATTCGATCCAATTTAAATAAAATCTGAAGAAGGAAGTTATCTGGATTCGACATACTGGATCGTCTGATTCCAGTCCTTGGATCTGTACAGGCTGTGCATAGCAGAGTGCCTGGAGGATGGGGGACACGGTTAGCCCATCTTTGTGCTTTCTCAATCCATATGGCTGCTGGGGGTTTGTCTGACTCCTGCCATAAGTCGGAGCAGCCTCAGAGCTACTCTAGTTTATGGTGGCAGACAGGTTGTATGCATATGGAGATCACTGGAGTGCAGCAGAACTCTGAACGTGCCCCTTCCCGGGCAACCTTTGGCATGTACCCAGTATGACATGTCCCCTATGCTGGTGGATACCACAAGACTGTGGTTCTGTCTGTTCAGCTCTGTCCCACCCAGGTCTTCCCCAGAGCAGGGGAATTCTCAGCTGCCTGGTTATGGTAGTAGCCACAGCAACCCCCAGCAGCCATATGGATTGAGGAAGTGCAAAGGAAAGCACTAACTCCTGAGAAATTATAAAGGAGGAAGCACTGCCTATGTGAATCCCCAAAAACAAAACAAAACAACATCAATGTTTGTGATGCTTCTGCTGTCTCAGCAGTTAATTAACAAACATTATTCCCAGAACAGTGCTGACATCTGTCAACATCGGGCCAGACCCAGCAGTTCTCACTCAAGCATAAACTCCCATGACAGTCAATGGGCCAATTCCACCGCTGGTGTAACTTGGTGCAATTGTTTTGCCAGCTTACATCAATGATGATATTGTCTCAGTGACTGCTGTAGTTCGGGCAAGAAGTAATTTTGGGCAATCTATGATGTGTGCAGGAGGTCAGAGCAGATGGTCATAATAGTCCGTTCTGGCTTTACAATCTATGACTATATATTACAGCTCCAGAGAGGGGAAGTCAAGATTTGTTAAATAGGACTCAATCAGTATGGGAGGAAATGTTTTTATTTTCATGTTATCTAGAGTTACTGAATTAAAACCAATTTGCGATTATATACATTTCCCAGCAGACAACTATTTAATTTATAGCAATACTGGCTTCTGAATTGATGTTTTAAAAGTTGTATTTAGTATATCCATAATTTCAGCAGGTGGCATAAATTAACACAGCCTTCCCAGATAGGTTGTTAGGAAAATATATCCAACATCAGCAAGATGAAATGAGTCCCAATAACTGGAGGCCTGAATAATGGCAGAAATTGCATCTCTAATCCATCCCAGAGGTGGCAGCAATTCAGGGATTGTAAAACTCTGAAGTCAAAGGATGAAAAAGCATTAGGGAAATGCAACATTCATTCATCAATTCAGCACTGGCGAGTCTAGAGACTCCTGCTCCTTTAATGAAGTCACCTTTTAGTAGCATCAGCACAAATGTTTCGGAAGATTTAGACAAACATTTGCGCTGATGTTGCTAAAAGGTGACTTCAATGACAAAACTCCCATTGACTTTAATGAGGCTAGAATTTCACCTTTAGTGCACACACAACTGTAAAAATCTCATTAGCATTAATGGGAGGTATCCACAGCCTGTGTCAAGGCCAAGAGAGAACAGATCCACTAAAAGAGAACTAGAGGGACTAAAAACAGGAATACATGGGGTGCTTAGTTTTACAATAAATAGAAAATATTACTTAAGTACGTTGCTTGGTTTTGACACTAGATGGCAACAGCATACGCTGGAAATAATCATTTACTAAACCTGAAAAAATAAACATGCTGTAAAGAAGTGAACTGAGTAGAAAATCAGCCAGTTTTGCAAAATCGTTTCTGCATGAAATTAGAACAAATTAAAATAAGGCTTAAGTACCATATGTTTCAGCAATCAGCTTAGAGATCCTAAAGAGATTCTGAGATCTGCCAGTCATATGTTTGAACTGTTTATACTTCCTTTAGGTGAAAATATGCCCTCATTTACTCCCATTAAACAATCTTTATTGGGGTTTTGTTGGTTCAAGTAAAGGCAGAATTTAGCCCTTAAATGTTGGAATATTATGGAACCAGATATAGGGTCTAATGATCAGCTGCTTGTGTACCTAAAATTCCTATAGAAGTCAGTGGATGAACCAGTGTCAGGCTCTTAAAAGCATGTTAATGCATAGAATAACGGCAAATAATGTTTTATAGCTTAGTAATCAAATGATAATAATCTACAACAGGGGATAGCAGATATCTATTGTACGTTTCATTTACAAAACTACTTATCTAGATATTCAGGACTAAAAATATCTGTGAAGAATTTAGTAACAGGCCAGATTGTTCCATTTAGGAAGAGTCTTTGGTCGGGGAGGCTAGATAGAGGCTGTACACTCATTGCTAAGGCTTGGATTTTGCCACGGATATTTTTAGTAAAGAAAAATTCATGGAAGCCCGTGACCTGTCCCTGACTTTTACTAAAAATATCCATGACAAAATGGGGTGCTCAGCTGCGGGATCCCCACACCGCCCCGCAGTGGCTAGGCAGCTGCGGGGGCTGCTCAGAGCTCTGGAGGCCCCCACTGCCTACAGCAGCTCAAAGCTCCAGTGTGCCCCTGCCACCCATGGTGGCCTGGAGCTGTGAGGGACCCCTGCTTCCTGCGGCAGCTGGGAGCTCTGGGAGGTTGTGGAGGGACCCTGCAGCTCCCGGCTGCCGTGGGCTGAAGTCACGGAGGTCACTGGAAGTCAAGGATCCTCTGTGAAAAAATCGTAGCCTTACTCATTGCCTCATCCCTTTGGGGGTACAGCTCACATCCTCAGTCACAGCTGGTCACCCCCACACTAGCCATGCATAGGGATAAGAAGGAGTGAAGCCAGGGGCACTGCCAGCTCCTTTCCCTTCCCTGACTCATTAGGAGCACTATGCAATCCCAGAGAGAGGGACTGGAAATCTCTGTGTCTCTACCCAGCTCCTGGAGCATAGTGGGGAGAAGGATCCTTACATACTCCTCCTCCCTACTGTTCACCTGTGTAAGGCAGAATCTGGCCCTTAAGGGTATAAGTGTACCCTCATTTGCATATGCATGACTCCCACTTATGTCAGTGGGAGACTCGAGTGCAGGGCTGGATTGGGGCCCTGTGCATTATGGAAACTCCAATTTGGCCCGGTCACCCTTCCCCTATCATGATGGAGGGGTGGCTGCGCCAAGCCTGAGTGGCACTGCAACCCTGCTCTAGCTCTGCTCCGGCTGCTGCCACTCCCTGCCCCATACAGATTCCTGAATGCCTGTTTCACCCCACATATATCCCAACAACCCTCCACCAGCCCCCACTTATCCTGACAGCCGTCTCACACATTCCAGAAGCTCTAACATATGTCCTATTCACAGCAGCCCCCACCGGCCACAGCCCCCAACATCTGCCACTGACCCCCAACATCCCAGTCACCAATTCCCCCCAGAAACCTCCATTCCCACCACAACCCCCACAACTCACCCACCTCCCCGCAAATCCCCCACTCGCCCCTCCCCACAATGTTTCCCATTCCTCCCATAGTCCACCACCAACTCTTCCCTAGGCTCTCACGCGCTGCCTCTGATACCTTTCTGGCTGCTCACTGGTGCCCCCATCCCCCAGCTCAGCACTTTTTTCCTGATCTGGTCTAGGGCAGCTCCCCCCAATCTCAGCCACCCAGTGGCTCTGTTCACTCCCATCACCTTCCCCACACTCACACAGCATAGGCCAAATTTGAATGAGTGGCTTTGCCAGATTGCAACACCACTCACTCAAATTTGGCCTGGTTGCCCCTCATCATGATGAAGTGGTGGCCAGGCCAAACCTGAGTGGTGCTGTGATCCTGAACGCCACATCACAACGACACTCACTCAAATTTGGCGTGGCCATCCCTCCATCACTGGGGGCAGTCAAGCCAAGTCTGAGTGAGTGGCATTGTGATCTGGCTTGCAGGGTTGCAGCACCGTTCATGTTTGGCCTTGTGCCAAGTGCACTGAGTTCTGCTCGAGTTTTGACACTAGGTAGTTTTGTGATGTTACTTTGGTATGAGCTTGTTTTCTTAACTCACTGGGAAATCTGGGTCTGTGAGGAATGCAAGGCTGGGCTCCCTTGAGAATAACCAATGTGTGGGAGTAACCTTCCAAGTCCACACACAGAGAAAATATTTTCTATAAATCTCATTTATTTTGTGCATTATTGTGATGGGAAATGGCCATGTTTGCTAAAAAAACAACTGATGAGTGAACACATTAACATACATTAGACATTTTTATTTGGGACTCATCTGTGCTTGTGTTTTTATGAGAGACTGTATTTTCAAGATAGGGAGATCAAATTTTTCATATTTAAATGGACCATTTCATTCTTTTGATGCAAACACCATATGGTAGAACGCACTGTGAATATAATTCTACATAGCCACAATACTTATTTAGTAATTCTATAAAAGGAAAAACGTCTAGTCTATAAAAGCTTAGAGACACACAAATATATGTATATATCAAGAGAATCTTTTTGTACCTCAGGAGTCCAATAATAATAATACTTAGCATTTATATAGTACTTTTCATTTTCAAAATGCTTGTCTAATTCTCACCTCCCTGTTGTGAAGCAGGTAAAGTACTGTCATCTTAATTGCATCCAAGAAACCGAGGCAATGAGATTAAGTGTCTTGCCCAACTTGACAGAGGGCAAGTGTCAGAGCCAGAATTACAACTCAGGAGCACCTTGCTACAGTTACTGTGCTCAGACCACAAGATCATATCTCTTTCATATAGAAAAGACTACAAGCACCACTGTCATGCAGACATATCTGGGGTGAAACACAACAACAGTATTAGGAGAAGAGGCGAAGGATACTGTATCCAATTAGAACAATAAAGCAAGTATTAGGTAGGCAGATTATAATTACTAAAACGGAACGAGGACATGTCTGGGTGAGCAAGAGTGTCTGAACCTGGCTCTAAGTAATTAATCTTCACAACATGGCTGTGCTATGGGCAAATACATATTTCTATCCTTATTGTACGGATGAGGACTCTGAGGCAGAGAGGTTAGGTGAGCTGCTCAAGGCAACAGATCATTTGTAACAAAGCCCAGATTAGAAGGCAGGAATTGCTGACACTCAGTCCTGTGCTTTAATACCTCTATCTGGGGTAACAAGCCTATGAGCCATCTTAAAAGCCAACAATAGTGCTTTATGAGGCTCAGCATTGCAAATGCTAGTGGTACTGGTGAGAGGGGACTTATTGAAAAATATACAGTAATAACAATTCTTAGCACTTGTATTGCATTTTTCCATATTCAAAACTCTTTAAAATCCAAATCTAACTGAAGATGTGTGTTCACAACCCCATTTTCCTCGGGGCTGTCCATGGGTCTGCTTTTATCCAAAAAATCTTCTTACTATTGTTGCTTTGCAAAAAGTAGCTTCCCAAGGCTATATAACTGTCTCTGAAGGCATGTCAGCATGCTGAAGCCTCCTCTCTTCCCCCCTTCCCTAAAATTTATTTGCATTAGGCTTCTCAGTGGCAGAAGTGCATGAGAGTAAAAGCAATCTTAATGCGGGTTGTCATTTTTTAGTCCATGTCTCTATTTGGTTCTGCTTGACTGATAATAGCAGCTTTTCTCAGTGCTCCTCCAGATGTGAACAATTTGATTCTCCCTGGATGGTGAATAATGTGCATGGGTCTGGGTATGGGAGGAATCCTGCCCACTTGCCCCCCCCCTCTGCCAGCTGACCCACTGGAGCAGAAGGCTCAGGATAAGGCTGAAATGGTACATTTCACTGCTTGGAGAAGGAAGGAGAATTTGGGGAGTCTGGACAGGGTGGAATGGATCTCCAGGCATCTATGGAGGGGAAGGTGCACCAGCTATGGGGCTACTTCAGCCTTTAGGACCTGATTCAGTAAAGCAGTTATGCACATGCTTAACTTCAAGCATGTTAAAGTCCCACTGATATCAATGGGACTTAAACACATGCTTAAGTGCTTTGCTGAATCGGAACCTTAGGCTACAGTAACAATGTGGGAGGACTTCATCTCCCTGCAAACTTCTCCAGTGCACAACATACTCACCTAGGCTCTGGGCTTTGATGATTTAGACTCTAATGTTTATGGTGAAAGGAGAGGAGAACGTATTGGCACTATCTCAGCAAATGCCTCAGGTTGAAGGTCAGCCACTTTTGCGTCTTGAGATTTTAGAGGTACTGAGGGAGCTCTGGTTTGTGACCTGCAGGTTGGAGCCACATCCTACGTGGCTGGCACAGGACTGCACTGGCTCCTTATCTGCTTGCAAGGGTTGACTGACCCATAAAGCCCTGTATGGTTTGAATTCTGATTACCTTTTCCCCAATGTGCCACCACTGGAATTGAGGCCAGCTGGGTTGCCTAGATTAACTGTCCCTGGATTTGAACATCTGAGGGTGGAGTCAAAGAGCATGATTATTTTCTGACTTACACCGGTGTAAATCAGGAGCCACTTCACTGAAGTGGGAGAGGGGAGTCAGGTCCAAAATGTTCCCAGGGTAGGTCCCTGGACTCTCAAATTCACTTTCCTAGCTGGACTGACAGGGTCCTTGTTCGCTGATCTTCAGTGGATACACTGACTTAGTCCCCAAATAGATAGTTTTTATGTCCCTCTGTTCTACACCACTCCTGATGCAGCCCTAGCATCGGAGGCATGTCAGGGGCGTGGAGCAGCTTATCAGGGATGTGGCTGGAGCATACTGTGCTCTGGTAATCCCCAACTGGTAGATGGCCCCTTAGGGGCCATAGTCAGATGGCATAGATTGGCTTGATATCAGGACAGGGGTCAGAGCTGGCATAGAACTGACTCCAGGATCAGGGAGCCATAATCTACTTCCTTGCATCCCCCCCCCCACCCTTCCCCAAACTTGTGTCTGGACGACTTTGCTCACTTGTAAATGACTACATAACTGCAAGGCACTGGAGAATCAGGCCTACTGTAGCTATCATAGTTTATTTTGAATATTTGCTTGAATAATATAAAGCAAACTACCTGCAGAGATAAATACCTTCACACATTGTACATGACCACATTCACAGTTAAGCTTCAAGCAAAACAAGAAGCTCTATATTGAATACAATAACATGAGTGTTAGACATTTTGGAGGCCTATATGTCTGACAAGTGTGGCACTGCCATCTTTCGTCTGGAAACAAGAAAGTGTTTTCGGTATTGTTAGTAAGTTATAACTTGACTATCAGACATGAGCTCATGCAAACATTTAACTAGAAAATCTGCACAGGCCTGTTTCCATAAAAACAAATACTAGAGCTTATTAGCTTTAACTCTTTAGATAATCATTCAATTTTTAAAGTCACAATATGCACCCTTAATATTTCATCAGAATTATATTGTGCACCCTATGACCGCTTGACCATTATTCAACAGAGATGTACATACACGTATCTAGCAACCTATATAAGTAGTCCAGTTGAAGCTAACACCAGTCAATGGCTGACATATGCATTTATAATGAACATGTGTTCTTGACATTTGAAAAGATATCCTGAGGCTTCTTACATATTCAGCAGAGCAATCAATTTTTGTTTGTATAGACGCTAGGATAAATTATATTTCCAATGCAAACATGTGCCTGCAGTAATTGGTGTTAGGCAGTACCCTCTAGTGATTAGGGAGGGAACTAGATGAGCAAGGATGTGGATTCTAGTCCTAAATCTGCCACTGACTCACTGTTTGACCTTAGTCAAGTTGCTTAAATGCTCTCTTAGTTGTATAATTCTCAGATTTGCTAAGCATCATGAGATGCTCAAGCATTTTGAATGTATTGGTATAATACACTGTAAATGCCAAGTATTTGACATCTTTTAGCCAGCATCTATAAAGATTACATTTCTAATTCAGAATAAAACAATAGAACAAAACTTTATGACTAATACAAGGTATCACTGTATCTTCTTCACTGGCTTTGTAACTACTGCATATCACCTGAAACTGTGATCTTATTAAATTTAAACAGCCAAGTGGTTTGGACCTAGTCAGTATTTGGAGGAGAAGCCATGGGGTGCTATAAAAAGAGATGGTGGTGATTCAGTGACCCTGTTTCTGCTCTTACTTACACTGCTGTAAAAATCAATGTGACTCCACAGCTGATTTACACAGGTGTAAGAGGAGAAGCAAGCTCTGAAGGTGGAACTCTTCCTTCTGAATTAGGATAAGTCTATACTGGAGCTGGAGGTGTAATTCCAAATGCAGGTAGACATACTAGCACTACCTAGCATGCTAAAAATAGAAGTGTAGCTGTGGCAGTGTGAGTGGCAGGATTGGCTAGCTGCCTTGAATACCATCCCACCTATGATGGAGTCCCTAGGGTGCAATCTGGAGTGTGGGACCGCTGAGCCCTCCAAACCCACCAACCTGGGTTGCCTCTCACACTGTGATGTCAAGATACAAACCTCTGACAGGCACTGTACTTACCACCGATGTCCACAGACAGGGACACACCCTACTGTGTTACACGAATGATCTCCCAGCCACTCATGAACCTTCAATACAGAAGCTCCAGCCAATTCCCCCAGCACCCCAGCCTTATACCCCAGAACAGTACCGTCTTGCACTGGTCAGAAGCCTGGCCAGTGTAAGTTCATTACCTACTTCTCCATTCTGACAAAAGGGTAGTGGCCGTGCAACAGCCCTTGTTAGTCTGAGCTTCAACCAAAACACACCATTTTAGGTAACATATAAAACAGATTTATTAACTACAGAAAGATAGATTTTAAGTGATTATAAGTGGTAGGCATAAAGGTCAGAGATAGCTATCTTAAGAAAATAAAAAGTAAACACACTTTCTAAATCCTAAATTTTTAATCTAAGCAAGAGCTGAATCGAACAGGTATTGAGAATTTTTAAGTGAGTAACCCAGAATATTTATACTATAACAACTATTTACTTAACACCCCCAATAAAAGACCTGCCTGCTTAACAGGGAAGAAGCTTAGTACATCTAGTTCACTTACATGAGTCAGTTGGTGTGGCCCACTATCCTCACACAACAGTTATAACCTAGGATCGGCTTTTCCTTTGCTTTGCACCTTTGGTGGCCATTCGCAACTGTGCAATGTGAGTGCAACACTCTAACAAATAATCTAACAAGATTATTTCTGTCAATTTTGCATTCATTTTGAAAAGTGTAAATGCCAGATTCTGATGTCATACACTAGTGTGACTCCAATGAAGTCAACGGAGTTACTCTAGATTGACCTAAATGACTACACAAGGTGCAAAGCAATGTAGAATTGGACGCTGGAAACTCTTGGAAACTGTGTTCTCTTATCCATTTCTGGTGTAGCCAAGTTAGTCATTTAGCAGCCATTACCGAGGAGTGTAAAATGATGAGAAGGACACAGGCAAGGAGATGTATGCTCAGGTATAGAGCTTACACATTAGCTATACCACTGCAGCTGAACAGTTGTTGAAAAAAGGTATGAAATTTCCAAGGGAAGATGCATCGTATAGATGTGAACTATTGTTTGAGAGCAACAGAAGCTTGATATTTCATAAAATTTGTGGACAGACACAGATATGCTGAATGTGTTCCTGATCACATCTTGATCAGTTTAGAAATTATGAACTGTCCCTATTAAAAATGAAAGCTGAAGTGAAGAATTCAGTGACAGTTGGAATAATAATTTCAAGTTCCAAATTTCAGTCACTAAGAATATTCAATATAATTTTTTTATTTCAAAGGATTTAACTTCTTTCTCCTCCCACTGAACAAGTGTAGGCTGTATTCACATATTTACATCCTATAGACAATTCATTTGAAAGAGAAAGAGAAGATGTAAAATCTGCAAATGATCTTCAGGTTGCATGGCCCCAGGTTTTCTAATATCTAGCTGACCTACAGTACAGAGCAGTTTTCCAAAGGCAAGCAATGGTATTTTTTAAAAACACATCCTTAATTCAGTGCTCTGTGCAAAAACAGTTCCTCCCGCCCACATATTAGAATACAGGGCTCTCAGAAAGTGTGTCCATCCTAGGGCCTGAACCAAATCCCATTGAAGTCAATGGGAGTCTTTATACTGACTTCAATGGCCTATGGATCAGGCCCATAATCTGCAAATGAGTACAGTTGGGTAGGGCTATTAATTTGGCTAATTTGGCAATCTCTGGCTATCTAAAAGAGAGGTGTTTGCTTTCCAGAACTGGGAACAACTTCCTTAGCTGTGGAATCCAAGAGTTTCAGGCCTTTGTGGACTAGCAGCTGGGGTGAAAGTAATATTAAATTCTTATTGATAAGAAAGGACGGAAGGGGCGGGACTGGGGGTCAGCGTACCCCAGCCAGCCCATCCGTGCTGTCTGGCCCGGGTCTCCAGCCACTGCCATGGTAGCAGTGGTGGTGGCCGGGAGCCCCGGGCTCTTTTAAATCGCTGGCCCTGGGATAGCTGCCCCTTTTGTCCCCCCCCCGTCGGTGGCCCTGCCGGTAGGGTCCCTACTGGCAGGGCCGCCAACGGGGGACAGAAATGTCAAAGTGCTGCTGCAGCAGCACTTTAAGGAGGGTCCTTTGCCGCGGCAGCGCTTTAATGTAGGCTGGATATGGGCTGGTACCGGCTTCTTACCGGTACGCCGTACTGGCCTATACTGGTGCACTTTCACCCCTGACTAGCAGCTCAAGAGGCTGCTTTTTGCAGACTTGGCTCCTTTGTTTTAGGTCCACAGAGGTGATACGAAATTTTGGCCTGAGACTGCAGTGAGAAATTATTATTTTAACTTTTCAGTTAAAATTCAGGTACTTTTCATGGCATCCATTGTCAGTAAAATTATGTTCTAAGAAGCACATTTATGTGAAACATGACTCACTTCTTTTAAGTAGAAAAGTTGGCAAAACTAATAGAGAACTTGTCTTCTAGTAACATTCATTTTGCAAATTACATTCAATTACTGCCAAACTTTGTGTCATCTCAGTTGATTATGAAGGTCCATTAGAAACGTGTCTTTTGGTTTATCAGGACTTTAAGGGCTTACTTTCCCAGCGATACGAGGGTGATGTATGAAGGTAACTCCCTTTAGTACTAATTGAAATTAAGGGCCCAATGCTGTGAGGTGCTAGGCCATTAGATTTCATTCGGAACTGAATGTGTTTAGCACATCACAAAATTTGTCTCATATGCATAAATTCCTCATGTATCCAGAGGAGCACACCCTTTAGAATATATTTATCAATGTTTTTAAATGAGAGAACCATTTTTGAAGTATTTTTATAAATCATACCTGGCTGTATTCCTTAGTGCAGGTTTTTAAATGACCTCTGTACATTGTATTAAGAAAAATGGTAGTGGACAATATTATCTTTCTTTATTGCAAATCTTTCAGGGCTTCAATCTGTGGTTTTTCCTTTAGCATTCAGATGATGGAGTGTTCAGAAAAAGTACTGAAGATAAGACGCGTTCACGAAAGAAAACCCACTGGAGTACTGAGTATTTTTTCCAGCCTGCTCTTGTATGGTTCCATCGCAGTCTAGGGATAGGGATTATTATGGAGATCATCACTCCTATCCAAGTAAGAATGCGGTGGCATTGGCTGTGTGGGAAGTTTCTATGAACTCTGCAGAAGGCAGAGGTGGCCCAACTGAAGTCACATGTGATGCCTACCTAATCACTGTTAGCATTTTTTTTCTTTTTTGACTTTTATAGCCCTGTTTTATTTCCCTACTCTTGATTTTTGTATTTTGAAGTTTTTTTCATCTTTATTGTACCACTTGTGCATTCGCTAATAATAATAATGGGAGAACTGGGCCACTGCTATTGCAGCATGTGCATGCACATGGAGATGAATACATGCATATGTAATATGCCTAATTAAGATGAACTAGAGATGTCCAGATAATAATTAGAATACATTTATTTGGTTCTGGTAGCATTCATGTGCTTTCCAAACATTCAGGAAGGGGCGGTCCCTGCGAGCTCACAATGTAAGGATAAACAGGCAAGTAGAGAAAGGGTATGGAGAAAAGGAACAAGAACAGGCAATGTAAATACTAGACAAATCAGTCACTGTAACCAACACAGCAGAAGTGGATTTAAATATGAACTAGGTAGAGGCCTTGCAGATGAGCTCAGGGATGTCATACCATGCATAAGGACTGTGTGGGTGAAAGGTAGAGAGGTAGTTATATGAGAAGTTGGAAAAAAGAGGGATGAAGCTAGGAACACTGGTGGAGCAGAGGGGAGACACAAAATTCTACAAGGGCAGATAAGCAGAGGGGGCAATATTATTTAAAGCTTTTAAAGCTGTGACAAGAAGCCTAAATATCATGCAATAGCTGATGGGGAACCAGTGGGGGGATTCAGAGAGGAAAGTGACATGGTTGAATCGATAGACAAGGAAGATGACTCTAGTGGCTCCATTTTGTTTGGAATGGTGGGGGGCAATATATGGAGTGTTTGGGCTGGGGAGATGGAAAGCAAAGGATGGATCTTGGAAATGCCAAGGAAGACAAAGCACTGGGATTTGGACTTGGCCAAATGTGAGATGAGGAAATGGGAGTAGTGAACTTCCCCTCTCTGCAGAGATTGTGAGTCAGAATGATAGAGATGAAGGTGGTGGCATTAGAAGATAGAAATACCTAGTGAAATGATGAAAGTAAATTAAGATAGCTGCAGTATCGAGAAGCCAACAAGCCCAATAGTATGTAAAATGGAACATTTTAGTGTTAAGTGAAAATGAAGAGAAAAAATGCAATAGACCTTAGGGAAAAGTCAAAGGACGCACAAACAGGTAATTGTCTTATACAAAATACTGTGAGGAACTATCACTACAAGTAGAATTACATGAGCTGTGGTGCTATGTTTATCAATTAGTCATTATGTCTAATTTTATCAATTCCTTCTGTCCTTTTGGAAACATAGAAAGAAAGGTAATAATAATAAGTCAGCAGAAAGGACCTATAACTAGGTGGGAAATGAAAATTTTATAGTTTTCCTATTTGTTGAGTAAAGTCTGTGAATAAAGAACATTTAGTTTACTTCTTGGGCATTGCTAACAAAGATTGATAGGGGAACTACTGGTAAAACACCTGTCAGGAATTGTCTAGGTATATTTGGTCCTGCCTCAGTATAGTGGGATGGACTATATTACCTCATATCTATGACTCTAAAATACCAGAAGAGGCCTTAAGAATTTTCTTTCCTCAGTGACTGTATATTTGACTCCCTGGCAATAATTTCATAGGTAAGTTGGAAGTATTACTTTACTTTCATGGCTAGAATTCTTGGAATGTTGGGCCACATATAAACACAATATTAGAGGCCTAAGACATTTTCATTTCTTAGTATGCCTAGGGAAGGAACACTGTTTACATTATTATTTTTATACTACCTGCAAAAAGGAATGCAGAATGGCAGCAGCAGTAACAAAGATGGTCTCATGCAAAACCCCCACAATGCATTGCTCTCAGAAAGAGGCAGCAGTTTCAAGGGTTGTATTAGACTTGGGGTAGGAAACAGTGTTTCCATCATTACACAGTTTTTACAAATGGCACAGATCTGTTGCCCTTACATAAAAACTGAACTGAAAATTCTACAAAAGGACCAAGCCCTCAAGGCAGCAAAAGGCAGACACTGATACAAGTCTGGTGATTCTGATAATTGTATTGTGCCATCTCATGAATAGGGTGACATTGAAACTGATGCTGGAAAAGCCATGGGACTGGATTCAGAGTTGTGGCTAGTATTGGCTGGGTGCAGCTAAGGAGGGGGATTGCAAAGGAGACAGCTGTAGCTCTCTGACTGGGAACAATTCTGTGCCTACTTTGCATATACTTTAGAGCAGTATCAGGGCTACTTTTAAATTATGCCAGATGGTAACAGCTCCCAAAGGTCTGTCCATTGGCCAGGCATCACTGGAGCACAGTAGTGCTTTGGCCAGCCTCCCTCCTGCTCCCAACACACCCTCTAAGCCAGGGGTTGCTATAATGCAAATTGTGGAAACTGTCTACACCACCTCTATGCTATCTGGGGCTAGACCTGATTTTGTGAGATGCACAACACCCTCGACTTTTGTGGAAATCAATGGAAAGTGAATGTGCTGAGAGCTTAAAAGAGTAATCTTCTAATTCTTAACATTGGCACCACAATGTTATTGAAAATGCAGACATAATATGGAAGGGCAGGAAGAATCTCATATTACTAAGGGTTGACACTAGCATTGTGTGGCACATTCATGTTGTATGTATAGAGGATATGGAGAGAGGACCACTCTCCCAACCAGTGTGATACCCTGTACTCAGCATTTCTCTCAAGGTATTGACTGTGAAAATTTGATGCAGCAGTCGTTCACAATTTCCAGGGAAGCCTATTTAATGCTGTTGAAGTTATCCCAAAATAACCCTGTTGTCATGGGTAGACTCTGGTGTTGAGAAGTCTGGGACAGCTGGCCCAATTCATCCTTTGTGTAACTCCACTGAGATAAATTGAAAATGCTAGAATTTTCTTGGAATGTGTGAAGTGTGACCACAATGCACAAGCTGTACTGAAAAAAAAAGTCAGGATGCCAAACAATTATTGCTGTTACAGTGGATAGGTCTAAGCTGCATCTCCCCACTATAGCATGTGGAGGAAAGCTCTAAGAAATTTTAACATATTGTCAAACTTTAATGCTAGGGTTCAGTTGGTTATTAAATGAAAATAAAATTTATTTAATTGAACCATAGTTTAATTTAACGATAGTTAAAGGAACCATAGTTCCTTTCCTCCCTCAGAAAGACATATAATTCACTTTGTGCTGCATTGTGGAAAATGCTCTTCAGATTCACCAATGTTCCTCTTCTCTGAGCATATCTTGATAATTGCAGCCTCTGACCGCATGTCTTTAGACAAGGAATATATTTAATATGTTAATTTTTCAGTTCTTAAAGCTGAAGGGATTTTGTAGACCATTTTTCTTTTCACTCATGTCTAAATTAATTTTAAGGGCTGCTGCTGCTACCTGAAACCTTTTGCTTAATAACTCAGGCATCATTCAGATTACAATTACAACTGACTCAGAATTCGCATCTATCAAGCCATAACTTATACCAAACGTGACCTTTACTTCAAAGGCATTTCAATAGCAAATTGTACACAAGGGGTCAGATCTACAGCTGATTGAAATCCGTATAGCGCAATGAAGGTAATGGAGGAATGCCAAGTTACACTGACTGAGAATCTGTCCCATGATTCCTTTTTCTAATTTTTCCACAGTGAAAGTCTGGAGCTTTTGTATTTCTCAAATGTATAAGGCAACAGATGTATATCTGGTGGGCAGAACATGCTAACACCTTTTCCTTTGATTTGTCCATGAACAATAATATTATCAGGAACTTATATCTTGTTCAAAGTAGGTGCGCATGTGAGATCTTATGCTTCTGCTATTTTGAAAATTGGTCCTTAATGTTCATCACTGTGTGTATAGTTGACTGTAGAATAAAACTGACTCGGTAATGGCCACTACATTTGTTTGCAGACTCACTAAACATACTTCACAGGGATAGAATAGATGTGCTTCACTAGAACTTTTAATACTAAGTGTCAAGCACTTGGAACTCCAGTGGGAGTTGTCAACACTTGACACCATTCAGGATTTGGCCAATATTAATAGCAACATCTGAGTCATTGTTTTGTCAAGAATTTTAGGACATTTTGAGCATGAAAACGGCTTAGTCCAAAATAGTCTGGATTTCCTGGCCTCTGGGACACACTGCCAACCCCATCTGTCTGAGTATGTGTCTGGGGACGGAGTGTCTTTTGCAGGGTGACCAGTTAGCAAGTGTGAAAAATCGGGATGAGGGTGGGGAGTAATAGGTGTCTATATAAGACAAAGCCCTGAATATCAGGGCTGTCCCTATAAAATCTGGCCACCCTAGTCTTTTGGGGATTTGAGGGGGAAGTTTTTTGTTTTGGTTTGTGATATGTTTTGCTGCTTGATTGTTGCATGTACAGAATGTACGGGGAATAGGTTGCTATTTTGGTTCTATAATGGGTTTTGTCATGTATTTTGATGGCAAGGGATAAGCTCTCTTTTTGGTGTGTCTATTTAAATCTCAGTTAATAAATAAACGAAACATAAATCCATGTGAAACCTAAATCCATTTTGTGATAGTTTGCTCTTTCAGAGAGCAATCATTCCATTGTGTGCAACAGTCAGCCACCAATATGAGAAGACATGCACATGACACTGGACTTTGCTGCCATCACTGGGCCAGATCCCGAGACATGTTGAGTGTCTGTAAACTCCCAACACAGGGCAGCAGCTAGGGCCAAGATTCTGGCCCTTCATTGAGAGTTTGCAATTGATCAGAACTTCTCAGCTGTTAGGTCCCAAACCTACAAACGTGCTTATCTTTAAGTATATGAATAGCCTATGGTGAAAGATTGTAGAGTTTGCAGGATTGGGGCCTTATTGATAAGGTTCATGCTAATCCTCTGAAGCAGTGAAGGCAGAAATATTATTATGCCCATATATAAATTTATTATATCCCAGTATAGATTTGCAAACTGAGCCCAGAAAGGTTTAGTGACTTGTCTAAGATCACACAGCTGGGAATCAATGCTTGGAACTCTGACATGTCTTTTCTTCTACCCAGTTCCTTGCCGTAAGCTGTAAAAGATCTGTACAACAAAAGCTTAGTATGTGAAAAGGCTCTTGTCTTCACCCTAAGGTATTATGGCATGCTTTAGAACCTAGGATGAAGACAGAAACCAGCCCAAACTGCAAGCAGAATGATAGAATTTTCTCAGGGCAGAAATAAGATTCAAGAGGACTGCATTTATTTTATTTTATTTACTATTTTAACATGCTAATAGCTAATATGCATGCTAATAAAAGAGAAGAGATCTCACATGGTAATAAAAAAATAAGGTGAACAGTGAATGCAGTTGGGGAGAAGACTTAAAGCATAGCTCACAGCTCATCTGGCAGAGATTTTCTGGGAAATATAAGAGAAATTTTCTCTGCTGTCTAGCCCTCCTTTTACTCACAGCCCTGTCCTACTCAAGACAAAGCCCATCTGGTCAATTTGGGACTGAATAAATGTAAAAACTAATGGTCAGCAATTGGGTTTATGTGGCTCCTCTCTCTAGCACAGTGTTGCTTGAAAAAAATCTTGCAGAAACAGTAAATGCTGTTAATATGTTCTTGGGCTTTTCTCCAAACTTCTTTGAAACCAAGGTCATAACAATAGTTAAGTATCACATTCTCATGACCATCCCATTGGGGCAGCCACTGTTGATAGCCTAGTTATCTCAACCTCATGATTAATGAGAGTTGTGAAGGCTGACAGGAAGATTGTTGGAGGTTGGCTGTAGCTTAATTAACTGTGACATCACCTGGAAAGATTCATAAGCAATGGAATGGTATTTTAAAACCTGTCTCTGGGTTTTGGTCTGACCCATAAATAATTATGTGTTTGCAGGCCAGTAACAAACAGACTATGCATAGACAAGATTACTGCCTTTTGGTAGTTTGTCCTGCAGGATAAACTTACTTCCCTATGATGTTGCGATGAAGTGTCATAACATCACCATGCAATGTGACAATGTTCAAAAAGCGATCCTTGGCAGGATGGCATCACAGCATGATTGTGCTGTGAAACAGTGTCAGAAACTGATGATATCATGCTGACTATAAACATTTTAGGGATAGCTGATCACTCCTGAAATCCTATTTATGGGACTGGGAGTGATCCATTGTGTCAGGGACAGCCCCACAGTGTTCAGAGTGATGGTAACCATGTCTGCTTAGTATGTCTGAGAGAAAAAATAAGATATATAAATGGACAGACAAAATATACTAATTTTTGGAATTATGTTCAGGAATTGTCTCACACCTGAATGGTACAGGACAATAAACTTGTTGATCAACAACAATAAAATGCATCTAATGCAGAAATAGGTTTGACCCACAGAAAATTAACCACAGAACTGCACATGCCAAAACTAACCACCTTTTTGTTCCATGAAGTGTTGCTTTACTCTCAAATAATGAAACGGGGTAAGAAAAGGAGGTACTCCTTAGTTTTCAGTACAACCTTGCTGATTTGGAATGCTTCAGTTAAGACCTTGTAACTCTTCCCCTGTGGATCATAAATAATCCCAGTTTTTGCAGTCTCCCAATCTGTTTTACTCTACCTAGTCTAACCATTTAATTGTTCTTCTCAGACCCTTTTCTAATTCCACAAGCATACTTATGGAGAGATGACCAGTTTTGCAAATCAGGAATGATGCATTTACATTGTCTTATTGTACAAGGATCAAGTTAGAACTATTTAATCAGACAACATTGCACAGAAATGATTCAATCTTGAAAACTAATGCTAAACATGACAAGAATTTAATGACAAGTGTTTAAATAAAAGCTATCAAGAAACAGTCTTTGTACATATCGTTGTCTGATACTTTTTTCTACATGGTATACTTAAAAGAAAAGGAACAATGACATTCCCAGAGAGTAGTTATCAGTGGTTCACAGTCATGCTGGAAGGGCATAATGAGTGGGTTCCTACAGGGATCAGTTCTGGGTCTGGTCCTGTTCAATATCTTCATCAATTATTTAGATAATAGCATAGAGAGTATACTTATAAAGTTTGCAGACGATACCAAGCTGGGAGGGGTAGCAAATGCTTTGGAGGATAGGATTCAAAATGATCAGGACAAACTGGAGAAATGGTCTGAAGTAAATAGAATGAAATTCAAAAAGGACAAATGCAAAGTATTCCATTTAGGAAGGAACAATCAGTTGCACACATACAAAATGGGAAATGACTGACTAGGAAGGATTACTGCGGAAAGGGATCAGGGGGTCATAGTAGACCACAAGCTAAATATGAGTCAACAGTGTAACACTGTTTCAAAAAAAGCAAGCCTCATTTGGGGATGGTTAGCAGGAGTATTGTAAGCAAGACACGAGAAGTAATTCTTCTGCTCTACCCCACCGTGCTGATTAGGCCCCATCTGGAGTATTGTATCCAGTTCTGGGCACCACATTTCAGGAAAGATGTGGATAAATTGGAGAAAATCCAGAGAAGAGCAACAAAAATGATTAAAGGTCTAGGAAATATGGCCTATGAGGGAAGATTGAAAAAATTGGGTTTGTTTAGTCTGGAAAAGAGAAGACTGAGAGGGGATATGATAACAGTTTTCATGTAAATAAAAGGTTATTACAAGGAGGAGGGAGAAAATGGTTCTTCTTAACCTCTGAGGATAGGACAAGAAGCAAAGAGCTTAAATTGTAGCAAGGGAGATTTAGGTTGGACATTAGGAAAAACTTCCTAACTGTCAGGGTGGTTAAGCACTGGAATAAATTGCCTAGGATGGTTGTGGAATCTCCATCATTGGAGATGTTTAAGAGCAGGTTAGACAAACTCCTGTCAGGGGTGGTCTAGATAATACTTAGTGCTGCCATGAGTGAAGGGGACTTCACTAGATGACTTCTCGAGGTCCCTTCCAGTCCTATGATTCTATGATTGATTCTATGATAAAAGAGCATTCCCAGACCTTGATTATTTTCATGTGAAATATTTACAATTTAAACTACAAAACTGAGGTGGTCCTATGCAAAGAAAATGCTGTGTGCTGTATTAAAAGTTTAGCTGGTGAGAGAAAGTGACATTTCTCAAAATGCTGACACACACAAAAGAAGTAATAGCATAGGACTTTAAAAATATACAAGATTTATTTCTTAGCTGCTTATTATTTAGGCCATGCCTTCAGCTGGTGTTAATCAGCATAGCTCCCTTGACCTTGATTGAGCTACATCGATTTATACTAACTCAGGATAATACCACCTCGCTGTTTTCATCAGTAGCTCTTAACGTGCTTTACAAAGGAGGTCAGTATCATTAACCCCACTTTACAGATAGGGAAACAGATGCAGAGGGAGATGAAATGTGTTGCCCAAGATCACCCAGCAAGCCAGTGGCTGAGACAGGAATAGCAGCCAGGTCTCAGTCCATCCATCAGGTCAGACAATGCCTGCCGCTAATAACGTTATCATATATTAATCTATAGCATACCTCTTCTAAGAGCACAGTACTAAAATTAGAACAACTCTCACTTTAATTTTTTTCAAATAAATATTTGATAACTGAAAATAAAATAGCATGTGTCCCAAATACTGTATTTATTAATACAACTTCATTGTGATACTGGACCAAACTAAGCTCTGATTTACACTAGTGTAGATCTGAAATAATTCCAGTGTAGTTAATGGAATTGCTTCAAATGTAACACTGCTGTAATTAAGGGCTTGTCTTCACTATGGGGGTAAATCGACCTAAGTTATGTTACTTCAACTATGTGAATAACATAGGTGGAGTCGACGTAGTTTAGGTCGACTTACCCTGGTGTCTTCACTGCGCTGCGTCGACAGGAGACGCTCTCCAGTCGACTTCCCTTACTCTTCTTGGAGAGCTGAAGTACCTGGGTCGACTGGAGAGCGCTCTGCCGTCAATTTAGCGGGCCTTCACTAGACCTGCTAAATCAATCCCTGCTGCACTGATTGCAGCAGCATTGATCTCCCCATAGTGAAGACCAACCCTAAGGGCCTGATCTAGCTCCTGCTGAAGTGAGTGGGAGTCCTTCCACTGGCTTCAGTGGCATCGGATCAAACTCTAAGAGCAGAATTTGTTTCACAGGCTTTGTACAATATAGTTGTTCTTCAAGGAGGCCTGGTACCATGCCTTTTTCTAACAGGTGCCCATTCAGGAGCCAAGCTGTGGCATTGCCCTACGCAGCTAATCTGGTAGGGATCATGTACAATCTCTCCTTGAGTGGGCCAGTGCACAGGGGAACTGCAGACATGTTGGTGGAGCAGTCCACCTGCTCCCTGAACTCAGGGTCTGCATCTATGTCTTTGTGCAGGGGATCTTTTCAGCCTCCTGGCCCTGTCTTGTCCACTCTCTTTGCACCCATTTAATGGGGACCCTCTTAGTCTGGTCCTAAAGATGGCTGTTTACACATCGGCACATTCAATATATATTATTTAGGCAGGTTTCACACATGGTTTTCCAATTTCTTTTTCGTAGCATGCGAGCAAATATTCAGGCTTGGGAAGTCATGCTGTGTGGTGGTGTTAGCTTTGTTAATGCAAAATTCTAGAGGGAGCTGTCTGAGCAGCAGGAGAGTTTGCTCTCTGCCGTGGTGTCTGATTAGAGTCAATTCTTAAGGCATAGTTACTCCTAGGGAACTAGGCAGTGGTGTGAGGCTGAAATTACCGAAGGAATTTTGACCACCTCTGTTTGACCACTTTTGTTCCATGGAGGGTGTCAAGTATCAGAACCGTGTTAGTCTGAATCTGTAAAAAGCAACAGAGGGTCCTGTGGCACCTTTAAGACTAACAGAAGTATTGGGAACATAAGCTTTCGTGGGTAAGAACATCTGAAGAAGTGAGGTTCTTACCCACGAAAGCTTATGCTCCCAATACTTCTGTTAGTCTTAAAGGTGCCACAGGACCCTTTGTTGCTTTTTCCATGGAGGGTGTAACTGTAAAAAATATTCTATGTTTTATACCCAGGTTCTGTCACTGATTCCTCCTCCACTGGGAAGCTGATTTGTAGGACCCCAGCATCTGCTAGCACTTGCTAGAGGTGCAACAGTATGAATAGATGGCCCAATTTTGAACAATGACTGCCTAAAATTAGATACCTAAACCCACTTCAAGGAACCTTAATCCATATTTAAGTACTGTACCTAGAATAAGTATTTAGGTGCCTAAATACAGATTTAGGCACTGAACTTCAGGTCAAATTGAAATACTGACCACCGTTATGTGATAAGTGTTTAAGTATCTTATTTGGTACATTTTCACACGGTTTAACAGGTTCAGACTTCTCAGTAAATGGTTAAATCATTTGCCCTTAAAATACAGAGAGATCAAAAAAAGCAAATACAGTACTGTGCCTGTATTGCATCTTAAAGATAGGCACATCTGGACGCTTTGTCCCCACCCCGACATGCAGGGCAGTCATTTACAGCTAGGAGGTGAAGATGCTGATGCTGCCAACCCAAGGCAGCCGGAGCCAGCAGTGCAGGAGTGGCACTGGGGTCTGCGCCGGTTTCACTACTCCGCCGCCCCTCGGCCAGGAGAGAGATGCGCTGTTTTCTCTCTCTCTCTCTCTCTCTCTCTCTCTCTCTCACACACACACACACACACACACACACACACGCTTGCAAACTCAGCCGGACCCAGGGAAAGAGGTTGCCTGCAAGGAAGCTGCTGGCACTGAGGAGGGAGCTCAGCTACTGGTGGAGCCCAAACTGTGCTTTGTTCATAATCAGAGGGTAGCCGTGTTAGTCTGTATCTACAAAAACAACAAGGAGTCTGGTGGCACCTTAAAGACTAACAGATTTATTTGGGCATAAGCTTTTGTGGGTAAAAACCTCACTTCTTCAGATGCACTTTGTTCAGAGTTATGGACATTTCAGAGTTATGGAAAACCTCCATTCCTGAGGTGTCTGTAACTCTTAGGGTCTACTGTATATTAATCCAAACAAAATTATGTATTGTTTAAAAGAGCTTGGACCCGTCCAGGTAACTAAAAGCTCATATCCCTGCCCCCAGATCTAAGTTGAAATGACCCTTTTATTGGTTTAAGTCTATATAGAAATGGTTGGACTGATTTCAGCTGTGGGGTGGAAAATGTCTCTGCTACCCTGAAAACCTGTTTAAATTTCAACCTAGGGCTAATTTTAGTGGTTGAGATATGAAACACCGGCGCTGAGTAATATTGCAGACGTCAACGTACCCTTATCTGGGAGCTGCTGCCAGAAGCTGCTGTAATATTACCCATTTTCTAAGTTACTCATTTGAAAAATCTTGTGATGGTATTTGCGTGGGTAGGGAAATGAGAGTCATTACTGTCACAGGAGGGCTAATCAGGAAATCTGTCTTAGTGCTCCCATCGCTGAGAAGAATGGAAAGTGGGGATTTAGTAAATGACAGCAGACCACATCTCTTCTGGGAGCTCCCATTTTAACAGTAATAGCAATTTCCAAGGCTTTGTTTAATATCAAACAGCACCGCTATTTACAATTACTATGAGTGCCTATTTGTTCTGTTGCAGTCAGACTACACTGGGGTAATCAATAGGTGGACCACAGGCCAAATTCGGACTGCCAGATGCTTTTGAACAGACCACAAAAACTTTTTATTTACTTATTATTATAATTATTGTTATTGTGATGTGAAAAATGTTTCTCTGGCATCTGGACCTTGACTATACTTTGACCAAGAAATTTGTACCTTGACAAAAAATAATTGACTACCCCTGGACTACACCCTTCTATCGCAATGCATCAGGAAGCAGGGCTTGCAGCAGAGCCAGTCTTTGGGCAACCTAATGAGCGCAGCTGGCCTATAGTAGGCTGCCTGAGTGACTGCATGGCCTGATTGGTTGGAAGAGTCAGGAGACTGGCTGGCTCTTAAGCCCAGTAGCAGCACTAGTTCAGTGGCTGCTCAAAGTATTTGCCCACTGCTGTGATCACTCCTGTGCTTGCTTATTCCTAGTCCTGCTTCTGCCTTGGCTCACTCCTACTAACCTGGTCCTGACCCTAGGCGCTAATCCCTGACTTCTGACTCTGACCCTGATCCTGGGCTCTGATTCCTGATGACCTTCTCCTGTACTAACCACAAGGGCTGACTTCTGCTCTAATCACTGGGCATGACCGCCCACTTCCCAGTCACTGACACAATGCCCTGGAAGGGTCTTATGTTTCCATACAAAGATAAAAGATTGTACTTCCGATGTCTAAGGCAGCCTTCTTTATTTTACATGAAGGAAGAACAAAACATAAAGTCTCAATGAGAGAGTATAGTGAGTGAGTCTCCTCTTTTACATGCTGATATCATAATGGCTGCTGAACTCAGCACAAAGGAAAAATGCATAGCAATTTAAAGGTGCTACAGTGAGAATAAAAAATCAGTATTGTAGCTACAGAGTTATAGCAGTGGGGGTTAGGAGGAGGGTCATGGTCCAGGAAACTGAGAGTTGGGACTGTTCTCTGTTTGCCCATATTGAATGTTATCAGGTCATGATCACTCATCCCCACAGACTTCCAGTCCAGTGATTAATTCATCTGTATCTGTCATAATGAGGTCCAAAAAAAAAAGTTACCTCATGTTGGATGCAGTGTTGCCAACTCTCATGATTTTTGTCATGAGTCTCATGATAATTATTGTTTTCCTAAAAGCCCCAGCTCCTGGAGTCAAGGGGATATGTGATGATTTCAGCCTTCATTCTTAAAGAAAAATGAAGTTTCTAGCCCCCGTGGCTCTGGAGAAAGCTTCAAAATGTGACCCCCGGTGCATCCTAAAGGCCCCCAAAGCAGAAGGCAAATAAAAGAACATCAAATCTATTACTTTTACATAATCTCATGATTTTAAAGCCAATCTCGTGATTTTTGGGGAGCCTGACTCATGATTTTTGAACATTTGGGGTTGACAATTCTGTGGGTATAAGAAAATTATCACCTGTCATTTTAAAAAATCTAATGGTGTTTTATTACTGGCTGCATAACTCCTCCAATATGTCTCCTAAAGTTAACTGCTCTTGAAAATTGTACCATAGATAACATTGGCTTGAAGCACAATATTTTATATCACTGGAATTCCTGGTATGAGTCTAATAAATTTGTTTAATTGTATTATTTATATGAATTAAAATATTGAGCCTCAGAAAATTAATAAAAAAGTAAGAAAAAAAGAAAATATATCTTTCATAGATGCTGAGGCCAGGAGTGATCACTGTGCTTCAGTTCTTCTTTTAATCCTGTTTCCAAAGCACAGTACATTTTAAAAGTACAGTACAATACGCTTTGACCTCTACATTATCTTTAGATCAGTTGTTGTTCCTAAAACCAAGTGTATTTTTCACCAGACCACAATTTACTGAATTACTCACAGCACTTCCTGAAGCACACATGGATAGCCGTTCTGTCAACATCTGACATACAAGGGCTGACCTGACCCAAACCTGCTTAGCTTGATAAGATCAAAGCATAAAGTGGCCTGCCTGCAGGCCCTGTAACAAAGGCTGTAGGTGGAGGGAGGGGGAGGGTTTGTTGTTTCACACTTTGGCTTTCCATTGTGGTGGAAATTCAAGGTCTATTTACAAACCAGTCCAATTTATGGACTGGGTAAAATGATAAATGATCTCATTGTATCTCATCTGGATATTTGTTTGGGTTTTTTTTTCAATTATTTTATAAGGTTAAGAAAGTGGAAAGTTTATTCATATCAGACAGCAACAGAGAAAACATAAATACATAAAATGAGTGCGTGCTCACCTCAGCAGTCAAAGCTTACATGACCACGTACAATTTTCCCATTTGTTGGTCCCACACAGCACACAAACATGAACAGATCCTTTGATACCTTGTAAATCTACCAGAAGAAAGTTGTTGTGCCCAGGCAGTGTGGTGGTAGCTGTGTCAGTCCCAGGATATTACAGAGACAAGGTGGGTGAGGTGATACCTTTTATTGGACCAACTTCTGTTTATCAGAGAGAAAAAGCTTTCGAGCCACATACACCTGAAGAAAAGCTCGGTGTAGCTCAAAAGCTTGTCTCTCTCACCAATAGAAGTTGGCCAATAAAAGCTATTACCTCCCCCACCTTGTCTCTCTTGTTGTGCCCATGCAGTCATGTTCCAACACTGTTGATTCCAGATGCATTATTATATCCCAAAGATAGATTAATCAGATATATATTAAACAGCAAAAGTGTAGTCATTTTTTAAACACAATGTTGTAGCTTGCCATTTACTTTTTCCGTAGTTCAACAGATAGAGCTAGACACATAGAATGATAATCAATAAAATTTGAACTATGACAACAAAACAAACAAACAAACAACAGAAGGAGGGGGTATGGCAAACATACTTCTAAGTAGCATATGTAAAATACTTGCAGTAGCAAGATTTGGTTTGTTTTTAATAAAATGGGCCAAATTCTTAAATGAGTTACAGCTCTGTTGTGCCACTTAGGTAGTATGAAAGAACTAATCTGGTTGCACATTCCCAAAAGAGAAGTCTCCTGGCATAGGGGAACCCTCTGCTGGGCATAACTGTGGCAGATCTGGACCTCTGGGCTTTGCTCTCCCAAGTGTAGCTGGCTGGCAAGTAGGTGAGATAGACTATGCCAATCCTCGAACAGAATGTTGAGAATCATTAAGAAAGGGATAGATAATAAGACAGAAAATATTATATTGCATCTATATAAATCCATGGTACGCCCACATCTTGAATACTGCGTGCAGATGTGGTTGACCCAACTCAAAAAAGATATATTGGAATTGGAAAAGGTTCAGAAAAGGACAACAAAAATAATTAGGGGTATGGACCAGCTTTCATATGAGGAGCAATTAATAAGACTGGGACTTTTCAGTTTGGAAAAAAGACGACTGAGGGGGTATATGATAGAGGTCTACAAAATCATGACTGGTGTGGAGAAAGTAAAAAAGGAAGTGTTATTTACTCCTTCTCATAACACAAGAACTAGGGGTCAACAAATGAATTTAATAGGCAGCAGGTTTGAAACAAACAAAAGGAAGTATTTTTTCACACAACGCACAATCAACCAGTGGAACTCCTTGCCAGAGGATGTTGTGAAAGTCAATACTATAATAGGGCTCAAAAAAGAACTAGATAAGTTAATGGAGGATAGGTGAACCAATGGCTATTATCCAGGATGGGCAGGGATGGTGTCCCTAGCCTCCGTTTGCCAGAAGCTGGGAATGGGTGACAGGGGATGGATTACTTGATGATTACCTGTTCTGTTCATTCCCCCTGGGACACCTGGCATTGACCACCATCGGAAGTCAGGATACTGGGCTAGATGGGCCTTTGGTCTGACCCAGTATGGCCATTCTTATTACTTTATTTTCTAAAACAATGTTTCTCAAAGACTGGCGCTGGTTCCTGAGATCACCCTCACACAGTTTTGGAAGGCAGCAAGCTAGTCCCTGGTATCCAAAGGCTGAGAAACTCTGCTCTAAAAGACTCTGTGTCAGTGGCACAATTTAGAGTGCCTGGCAGCAGCTGTAAATGGGATCAGGGCTGAGGTCGGTGGGGAGCAGTTTGTAACACTACACTCTCAGGATATGTCCAGACTACCCGCTGTATTGGTGGGTAGCGATCGATTTATCGGGGATCGATATATCGCACTTGTTAAGACGCAATATATCGATCCCCAAACACGCTCCCTGGCAGTAGCGGAGTCGACGGGGGAGCCGCGGCCGTCGATCCCGCGCCATGAGGACCCAAGGTAAATCGATCTAAGATACAGCTATTGACGTAGCTGAAGTTGTGTATCTTAGATCGATTCCTCCCTCCTCCCCCCCCCCCCCCTCGGCAGTGTAGACCAGCCTTCAGAAGCAAGGAGCTATAGTGAGCTCACCCATTCCTCTCTGCCAGCCGGCTGGCACTCCAGGGCAGGATAGAATCTACCTACATTCATTAGAGTGCTTTATTCAGGATTTCACTTATGTGTTGGAACTTGCCTTTTATCTCAAGTTCATCAATACAGAAAGCAGAGAAAAGCCCATAATACTGTAGTCTGACTTTATATATATCTAGGGTGAATAGCTGTCCCAATATTATAGGGACAGTCCTGATATTTGGGGCTTTGTTTTATATAGGTGCCTATTACCCCCCAACCCGTCCCGATTTTCAGGGATGGCTCTTTGTTTTTTGCCGCCCCAAGCATGGCAGTCAGGCGGCCTTTGGCGGCACGCCTGCGGGCAGTCCGCTGGTCACGTGGATTCGGCGGCATTTCTGTGGGTGATCTACCGGTCCCGCGCCTTCACCGTACCTGCCGCTGAATTGCGTCCGAAGCCGCGGGACCGGCGGACCTCCTGTAGGCATGCCGCCGAAGACTGCCTGTCGGCTGCCCTCAAAGCAACCGGCAGGCCGCCCCCTGTGGCTTGCCGCCCCAGGCATGCGCTTGCTGTGCTGGTGTCTGGAGCCACCCCAGCCAATTTTTCACACTTGCCTTCTGGTCACCCTAGCACTATCCCAGTGACAAACAGGATATCATTACAGCAAACATTTGGAAGGGAGGGCACCTCAGACATTACAGATTCCTCATGCTTTAAGCGGCTTTACGGCTCTTTGCTAAGCTGCTCTTTGCTAAGCAAGTAAAATGAAAAATAGAGCTCAGTGAAATGAAGGAACTCAGAATTATTCATCTCACCTCCTACTGCTTGCACCAGAGAGCATGCAATCTGCTTCTTTTCTACCAGCTGTTCTTTACCAGGAAACATTTTGTGGTTTAGCTGTTAAATATTGCTGCCTTACAAAAGTAATATGAGATCAAAACCCTCCATTTGAGCCAGAAGCACCTTTTCCTGTCTCACTGTGGAAACTTTTTAAATGGTTAGACCCACTCATGGCAATAATAATAATAAAATATCCTGCATTTCTGTATATTCCATCCAAAGATTTCAAGACAAGTTACAAAAAACAGCTACTTAGAGCCAAATCCTACTTGCCTTTCTCAGATAAATATCCTCAGTAAAGGAAATGGAGCTTACACATGGGAATAAAATGAGCAGGATTTGATCAGTAGGCCTCCCGACACCAATGTGAGGTGTACAGATGAGGATGGTGAGGAACAAAGGTTTCAAAGTTAGGTGTTTAGGTTTGGGCACCTAAATCAGTGTCCTTTAGGTGACTGTAGATAAATGGGGATGTTTAGATCAGGGTGCTATACATCACAGCCACAGCCACAAAGTGCCATTAGGGAAATGTGGTCTAGATCAGTGTTTCTCAATGACTAGTCCATGGACCAGCAACAGCTCCTGAGATCTTCCTGATAGAGTTTAGGAAGGCAGCAAGCCAGTCCCCGGTATCAAAAAGGTTGAGAAACACTGGTCTAGATTAAATTAATACAAAGCGGGTGCACAGCAAGTTGAAAGACTATACTCAAAGAGTAGTTATTAAAGGTTCATTGTCCAGCTAGGAGGGTGTATCTAGTAGGGCCCTACAGGAGTCAGTTCTGGGTCTGGTACTATTCAATATTTTCATTAATGACATGGGTACTGGAGTGAAGGGTATGCTTATAAAATTTTATAATGCAGATGTCACCAAGCTGTGTGCAGTTGCAAGCACTTTGGAGGACAGGATTAGAATTCAGAATAACCTTGACAAATTAGAGAATTCCTCTGAAATCAACAAGGTGAAATTAAAAAAAGATAAAGTCAAAGTACTACATTTAGGAAAGAAAAATCAAATGCACAATTACAAAATGGGGAATAGCTGGCTACGTGGTAGTACTGCTGGAAAGGGTCTGGGGGTTATAGTCGATCACAAATTGAATATGAGTCAACAACAAGATGCAGTCGTGAAAAGGCTAATATCATTCTGAGGTGTATTAACAAGAGTGTCATATTTAAGACATGGATGATTATTGTCCCACTCTACTCAGCACTAGTCAGGCCTAGTTTAATCTTTAGAAAAGAAGACTGAGGAAGGACCTGATAACAGTCTTCAAATATGTTAAGGGTTGTTATAAAGAAGATGGTGATCAGTTGTTCTCCCGGTCCACTGAAGGTAGGACAAGAAGTAATGGGCTTAATCTATAGCAAGAGAGATTTAGGTTAAATGTTAGGGAAAACTTTCTAACTATAAGGGTAGTTAAGTTCTGGAATAGGCTTCCAAGAAAGGTTATGGAATCCTGATCATTGGAGATTTTTAAGAACAGATTGAAAAAAATACCTGTCATGGATGGTCTAGGTTTACTTAGTCCTGCCTCAGCGCAGCGGTCTGGACGTGATGGCCTCTTGAGGTCCTTTCCAGGCCTATATTTCTATGATTAGGGGACTATAATCCAAGTAAACACATGTAGTGAAAACTAGAACACCACAGGTTACCCACTTTCTCTCCAAGTTTTACACCATACCATTTTTTTCTTGTTATGCCAGGCCCAGACAAGCTGCAAAGCAACAGAAAGTCCTGAGAAGGCAGCAGAAGGGAGTAGGACCTAACCTAAAGCCTATTACATAAATGGAAAGACTCCCATTGACTTTGGTGGTGTTTGGATCAGGGCCTAGGTCCAAATCCTGCACTCCTTGTTGTTGCTGTTGTTGTTTTCAGAGGAAACGTCTACTGAGGTCAAAGGTAGTTTTGCTTGTGAAAGGACTCAAGGATCAGGTTCTAGGCAAGTACTTGGAAAAGGTCTGTGTGAATACTTCTGTTTCCAGGTGCACTATGAAAAGTCAAATTCAGAAGGGGAGGTGCCCACTTCAGGAAGGCACTATGAAGTTCAAAGGGGTGTTTGATTTTTGCTTGAAGCTAAATAGAAGGTAACATATCAAGTGTCAGATAAATTTCCCTTCACTGATCAAGTGTTTTATTAACTGCCTGTTTTCATTTTTAAGTGACAGAATATTTATGCTCCCCTTGGCAAGATCAAGCAGGTTTGTACATGGATATATGAAGATACATTTTGTCCTGGCACAATGACTGATAAAAACCCACACAGAATGACGTAGAAGTGAAAAAATGTATAATTAGATATTTTTTTTCCTCATTGGTCCCTCTTCCACAGCTTTGAAGAAGAGCTAAAAAGCTTGAAATATTTTTTGTCTAATGTTAAGGTTTTTCAAATATTTTCATGCATTCTGGGTCAGATGCTGCCCTGTTGGAGGAAAATGGTTTCTCACAGGAACATTCTGACATTTCTCTGTGTACTAGAGACTAAATTCTGTCCTGAGATAAGTCCCTGACAACTCTCATTGATTTCTTTGGGTGGAATGTGGCACCATTAATGGAGGAGAAATTCCACTAGATTATGTCCTTGTACAAACTGGACCTTACTAGGTGGGCTGTGAAAGGTTTGCACTTTTAGTTAGCACTTCAGTTATTGTCCAACCATTAGGTCGTTTTTACAGCCTCTGAGTTTAATGATGCTGGAAATGGAGTCAGATCCCCAGGCAATGTAGATCAACATAGTTTCTTTTGCTTCAGTGGAACTACTGTATGATTATTTATATCAGCTGAGCATTTGGTCCACTGTTATTAACTGATAAACTGGAAGCACCCTCAAATGTTAATTTAAACCCAGATTTGGTAAAGCACTTAAGCACGTGCTAACAGAGAGTACATAGAATCATAGAATCGTAGGACTGGATTCTGGAAGGGACCTCGAGAGGTCTTCTAGTCTAGTCCTCTGCATTCATGGAAGGACTAAGTATTGTGACAAAGTTCCTCCTCTTCCTTGGTGGGTCCTGCGCTTATTGCCGGATTTGCTCACCTCAGAGATTCATGGCAACCCTCAGTTTGGCCACTTTTGCTAATAGCTCAAACCTGCCATTCACTCAGCTAACCTCATCACTGGCCAGTATGGGGACAAGGAAAGAAAACAATCCCCGCAGTCTCTGCTGATCCACCTAGTGGATCGGAGGACAGGCCAAGGACCTTCCCCTCTGGTGGGTCCCACAGTCAGGTCAATTCCTCCTGTATCCAACAGGGAGTTGGGGGAATGGGGGAAACCCGGTTCCACCCTCTACTCCAGGTTCCTGCCCAGGGTCCAGTGGATCACAGCCATCTACAATGTTTAGTGTAACACCTGTGTGACAACTACAACTCCCTGGGCTACTTCCCCATTGCCTCCTCCCAACACTTTCTTTATCCTCACCATAGGACATTCCTTCTGATGCCAGATAGCATTTGTACTCCTCAGTCCTCCAGCAGCACGCCTCTCACTCTCAGCTCCATTCACGCCCCTCACTGTCTAGGGTGAGGTCCTTTTTAAAACCAGCAGTCCTGATTAGCCTGCCTGTCTTAATGGATTCTAGCAGCTTCTTAATTGGCTCCAGGTGTTCTAATTAGCCTACCTGCCTTAACTGGTTCCAGCAAGTTTCTGATTGTTCTGGAACCGCCACTGTTACCTTACCCAGGAAAAGGGACCTGCTTAATCTGAGGCTAATATATCTGCCTTCGATCACTCTCCTGTAGCCATCTGGCCCAACCCTGTCACACTATTATCTAGACTATTTCTGACAGGTGTTTGTCTAACCTGCTCTTAAACATCTCCAGTGTTGGAGATTCCACAACCTCCCTCGGCAATTTATTCCAGTGTTTAACCACCCTGACAATTAGGAAGTTTTTCCTAATGTCCAACCTAAACCACCCTTGCTGCAATTAAAACCAATTGCTTCTTGTCCTATCATCAGAGGTTAAGGAGAATAATGTTTCTCCTTCCTCTTTGTAACAACCTTTTATGTACTTGAAAACTATTATCATGTCCCCTCTTAGTTTTCTCTTCTCCAGACTAAACAAACCCAATTTTTTCAATCTTCCCTCATGGGTCACGTTTTCTAGACCTTTAATAATTTTTGTTGCTCTTCTCTGGACTTTCTCCAGTTTGTCTACATCTTTCCTGAAATGTGGCACCCAGAACTGGATACAATACTCCAGTTAGGATTGCCAACTTTCTAATTTGCACAAAAAAACCTGTGACCCACCCTTCCCCTCCCCGAGACTCTTCCCTTCTCTAAGGCTCGGGGTGTGGGCTCTGGGGTGAGGCTGGAGATGAGGAGTTTGGGGTGTAAGAGGGAGCTCCAGGCTGGGGCCAAGGGGTTCAGGGTGCGGGAGGGGACTCTGGGCTGGGGCAGGGGATTGGGGTGTGGGAGGGGGTGAGGGCTCTGGCTGGGGGTGCAGACTCTGGGGTGGGGCTGGGGATGAGGAGTTTGGGGCATAGGAGGGAGCTCCAGGCTGGGGCCAAGGGGTTTGAAGTGTAGGTGTGGGCTCAGGGCTGGGGTAGGGGGTTGGGTTGTGGGAGGGGGTTTTGGGTGCAGGTTCCGGGCAGGAGTTTGGGTGCAGGAGGGGGCTCAGTGCTGGTGGAGGTTGGGGTGCAGGCTCTTGGAGGGAGTTAGGGTGTGGGAAGGGGTTCCGACCTGGGGCAGGGGTTTTGGGGTGCGGGCTCCGGTCAGGTGGCACTTACCTCAGGTGGCTCCTGGTCAGCGGCGCAGTAGGAAGCCTGCCTACCCTGGCTCCACGCTGCTCCCAGAAGTGCCCAGCATGTCCGGTCCCTAGGCAGAGGTGCGGCCAGGAGGCTCTGTGCAGCCAATGGGAGCTGCAGAGCCAGCACTTGAAGCGGGGTCAGCACGTGGAGCTTCTGCATGAATCAGGCAGATAATTAATAATTAATATTACATCAGATAAGTAATATGTAAGTTGTAATTTACAATGAATTATTCAATTGGCTGTAGAGGTCACAGCAGGATTGGATGAGACAGACTGAAGTTTTTGAGAAATCAGAGTGAAGTGATTATATGCCAGCTGTGATTTGAATGAAGCAGTCAGGCAATTTATTAGCATTGTCAAGGAAAGGGACATGTATGCTTGATTTTATTATGGAAAGCTCCAGCAATGGGGAAAAGTAATGACCAGGAGAGAGCAAAATGAGGGACAAAGTTCAGCCATGAAACGTCAAAGGTTTGGAATGATTTATCTGCAGGTGGTCATAATACCCAGATCTGATGCCAACTCTTCAAGTTTTGAGTTTAGTGCAGCTTATTGCTCATGCTGAAATCTTCCACATTCCTATTACATTTCTGCATGGTGTGTTTTGTGCAGCCTGCAAATCAGAGTGGAGTTGAACTGCACTCTGTGAACCAGAAAACTCACTTACTCTCACAGAATGTTTCTCTATATGGATGGTGCTTTAAAAAACATTCCACTGAACTGTGCTTCTGCTTGAACATATTAAATTCAATGTGAGGATTTCATACAAATAAGAAGACAGTATAATGGAATGACTGAAGGCACTCAGCACCTCCCAGGAGATACTCAGCACCTAACAGAATTGGGCTCTTCAGGAGGTGGCTTCTTGCACATTAGATATGAAAAGGTGAAATCATTAACACTTCTAGACATAATCTGAGGTATTTGTTAGTTGTTCTTCTGATACAAACTATTAAAGCAAAGAGTGCACCTTTTCAAGACCTTTTGAAGAGCAGATTCAAGCCAGAAGGTAAATGTTCCCATTTTGATGATGTGAGTAAGTTTATCATGTGAGATTAAATATCCCCCTATTCTTTCTGAATGAGTGGGTCTGATCATCTCTCATGCACAGTGGTTTTATACCAGCACCACTGACTTCAATAGAGATACTCCCCATTTGCACTGCATTCAGAGAAGAATCATTATATTTATCACAATGTACTACAACATATATAGCCATGGAGTAACAAAAATCAGGGATTTGTGCTCAATGAGATATGTGACGGGTTCGGTCACAGAGATCCTCTTGGGACTGTCACTTGATGTGCTGAAATTACCCCTGAGCCCGTTTTCCCTGCCAGCTTGGGACTCCAGAACCCTTCTGTGTTGAGTCAGACACGCAAACCTGCTACAACACAGACACAGGGTCTGGACCATGCCCCCAAAGCTGCAGACTTTAACTAAAAACAACTCAGCAGGTTACTTATTTCCAGCACTCAGACACCCAGCTCGCAATGGGATCCAAACCCCAAATAAATCCGTTTTACTCTGTATAAAGCTTATGCAGGGTAAATTCGTAAATTGTTTGCCCACTACAACACTGATAGAGAGATATGCACAGCTATTTGCTCCCCCAGATATTAATCACTTACTCTAGATTTATTAATAAACAAAAGTGATTTTATTAAGTATAAAAAGTAGGATTTAAGTGATTTCAAGTAATAACAGCCAGAACAAAGTAAGTCACAAAGCAAAATAAAACAAAATATGCCGGTCTAAGCCTAATACATTAAGAAACTGATTACAGGTAATATTTCACCCTCAAGAATGTTCCAACAAGGTTCTTTCACAGACAAGATTCCTTCCTAGCCTAGGCCCAATCCTTTCCCCTGGTACAGGCTTTGTTACCATCTCAGGTGGTAAGCAGGGGTTTTCTCATGACTGGCTGCCCCTGTTGTCCTGCTCCACCCCATTTTATAGCTTTGGCACAAGGCCAGAATCTTTTGTCTGTGCTTTTCCCCACTCCCACCTCATCAATGGAAAAGTACAAGAATTAAGATGGATTCCAGCATCATGTGACATGGTCACATGTCAATGTAAGACCTTTAGCCTCCATTCTCCCTGTGTTGGCCCACACATACACAGGAAGGTTTGCAGGTAAATAAACCATTTACAACCAATTGTCTGGGTCAATGAGAGCCATCAAGATTCTAAACCACCATTAATGGCCCACACTTTGCATAATTACAATAGGACCTCAGAGTTATACTTCATATTTCTAGCTTCAGATACAAGAATGATGCATGCATACTGTCATAAATATAAAGGGAAGGGTAACAACCTTTATGTATGCAGTAATATAAAATCCCTCCTGGCCAGAGGTACAGAATCACTTACCTGTAAGGAGTTAATCAGTTCCATTAACCAGGTTGGCACCTGACCAGAAGGACCAATGGGGAAAGAAGATACTTTCAAACCTACGGGGGGTGGAGGGTAGTTTCTTGGTGCTCTTTTTGTTGGTTCCCTCTCGGGACAAAGAGAGAGACCAAGCAGGTAACCCAGCTCCTAACAAGATCCTGAAATGATACATCTAAAATTATAGAAATTGTAAGTAATAGCAAGGAAATGCGTTAGATTATCTTTTGTTTTAGCTTGTGAATTTTCCCTGTGCTAAGAGGTAATTTTATTTCTGTTTTGTAACTGGGAAGCAGAGTCAGAGGGGAATCCTCTGTGTTTTAAATCTTTTTATTTACCCTGTAAAGTTATCTTCCATCCTGATTTTGCAGGTGTGATTCTTTTACTTTTTTTAAATAAAATTCTTCTTTTAAGAACGTGATTGATTTTCAGTGTCTTAAAAACCAGGGATTTGGTCTGTGCTCACTTTGTTAACCTATTAGTTGGTATATTATTCTCAAGCCCCCCCAGGGAAGGAGGTGAAGGAGCTTGGGGGGATATTTTGGGGAGGGACAGGGCGCCAAGTGGCCCCTCCCTGAATGTTTGTTTAAATCACTTGGTGGTGGCAGCAATACCGTCCAAGGACAAGGAAAGGAATTTGTGCCTTGGGGAAGTTTTTAACCTAAGCTGGTGAAATATAAGCTTAGGGGGTCTTTCATGCGGGTCCCCACATCTGTACCCCAGAGTTCAGAGTGGGGTGGGAACCCTGACACATACAAATACAAGGAATATATCCAGTAGGTTATAACCTTTGTTATGATACCTTACAAGAGACCTTTTGAATAAAGCATATTCCTGTTACATCATATTCACACTCATAAGCATATTTCCATAAAACATAGGGAGTGCAACGTCACAAGATACACCAGAGGAAAGTCAGTCAAGAAGGGTCCTGTAGTCAGTAGGATGATAATTTTGGGTTATATTTTACCCCCCACCCCATTCTTCGTCACTATTACCATACTTGGCACTTAGCTCCCCTGATTTAAATGGCATTTGTGGAGGAAGGTGCTACTCAGTTTGAAGAAAGGTAGCAGAATCTGGCTTCTTAACAGCAGTCTTTTGAAATTATTTGGTTAATAACATGGAAAATGGGAAATGACTGCCTAGGAAGGAATACTGTGGAAAGGGATTTGGAGGTCATAATAGACCACAAGCTAAATATGAGTCAACAATATAATGCAAAAAAAGCGAATTTCATTCTGGGATGTATTAGCAGGACTGTTGTAAGCAAGACACGAGAAATAATTTTTCCACTCTACTCTGATTCGGCCTCAGCTGGAGTACTGTGTCCAGTTCTGAGCACCATATTTCAGGAAGGATGTGGTCAAATTGGAGAGAGTCCAGAGAAGAGCAAAAAAAAAAGATTAAAGATCTAGAAAGCATGACCAGTGAGGGAAGATTGAAAAAATTGGGTTTGTTTAGTCTAGAGAAGGGAAGACTGAGAGGGGACATCATTATAGTTTTCAAGTATGTAAAAGGTTGTTACAAGGAGGAGGAAGAAAAATTATTTTTCTGAACCTGAGGATAGGACAAGAAGCAACGGGCTTAAACTGCAGCAAGGGAGGTTTAGGTTGGACATTAGGAAAAACTTCCTAACTGTCAAGGTGGTTAAGCACTAGAATAAATTGCGTAGGGAGGTTGTGGAATCTCCATCATTGGAGATTTTTAAAAGAAGTTTAGACAAACACCTGTCAGGAATGGTCTAGATAATACTTAGTCCTGCCATTAGTGCAGGGGACTAGACTAGATGACCTCTCGAGGTCCCTTCCAGTTCTATGATTCTGTGGTGCATGCACAAGTCATCAAGTCTCACACAGCCCTGCTCAGCTCTCCACCTCATGGATATTGCGAGGTACTACCTTTTCAAGTACTTCTGCACGTGGTGGACTTCTGTACAGGCTGGAACAGGAAGCAGAAATGCTAAAATACAATAAGACAGGCCATTCTCACAGTACGTTAGTCACTGGATGCTGTTTTGACCCTGACCTCTACCTTTTTAGTTGTGCTCATCACTAGTTACTCAAATATTTATGAAGGGAATCAGTCCCACAGGTACTGGATACTAATCTGACCCTTAAATGAGCAGGTACTCCCATAGCTGGGACTTACCCAAAGTTTGCTGAGCAACTAAACACAATGTTCTGTATTCTCATCAGGCTTCTGAAAGTATCATCAGCAAGTTTTGCTAGGCTGTGTGTTTTCACCACAGGGTGTGCAGGGAATACTGAACAGGGGTGGATCTAAGCTTGGAAAGTTGGAGACTGTGGATATGTGGTCACATTTCTGCCATCTGCTCCCAGCAGCAGCAGCTCCAGGCACCAGTGCTCTAAATGTGTGCCTGGGGCGGCAAGCCGCGGGGGGGGGGCGCCCTGCCGGTCCCTGCGAGGGTGGCAGTCAGGCAGCCTTCAGCGGCTTGCCTGCGGGAGGTCCACCCGTCCTGCGTATTCGGCGGCAATTCGGCAGCAGTTACGCTGAATCCGCAGGACCGGGGACCTCCCGCAGGCATGCCACCAAAGGCAGCTTGCCTGCCGTACTTGGGGCAGCAAAAAAGCTAGAGCCGCCCCTGGATCCCAGAAAGGCTCTGGATGCACTCTGCCATTCCGCTCATTCTCAACCAGCTGCTCCACCTGGGTGTGTTTGGTCTCCATGTTCATGATGGATCCCCTTTGGCCCTTAAACTAAAACGGTCTCCCCCTCTGCAGAGGAGAAGGAACAGAAAACAACAAGGGGATTAACTATTTCCAGGGGACAACAAAAGAAAAAAAAACGGCATGGAGTACGTGTCATAGGTTTAAAGTCAGGACACATAGCAGAAAACCCCAGACAGCACCTACTGCTCCTTGAAGGAGTCCAGGGAGCTAATGGACATCACCCAAAGAACCCACCTAGGAGAGCAAACAGTTCAATAGAAGCTTTTACTGGAGGAAGAGCCACTGATCACAGCTAAGGCGGATGGAGTGACTTCCTGCCTACAAATAGTGGACAGTCGCTTGGGGGATTTCTCCCTTGCCCTTAAGATCAGAAATAGTTCAGGAAGGAACTGTTCCACATGGCAATGTTGCTGCTGCTGTCCTCCCACTTCTCTATCCTTTGTTCTCAGAGTCTAAATAGATGTGAAAAATAAGATATCAGGATGACCTATGTATAAACAAAATGCAGCTGTTGCTCATTATTGTATATAATAAAAGGTATAAATGCTTGCTGTAATTGTTTACCTGTAGAGAGACCTGCCTAGGTGGGGGAAACCCTGTGTCCTAGTGCACTCTCTCCCTCTATGCAATTGCTTGAGAATAAAGTATCTGACTTTGCTGCACCCAACCAGAGAGTGAGAACTGTGTTTTTCTCCGACAGTAGAAAATTCCAATGTTCTGATGTTTGTTTTCATACCAACTTGGGATGAAAAATCAAAATATCAAAATTTTTCATGAAACAGAAGTTCTGAAAAATTTGATTTGGAAATGTTGAAGCATTTAATTTCAGCTCAATTAGACATTAAACTTTTGTCCGCTTCAGAGCTGTGATGACTCATGGGAGTTGCAGTTCAGGTGCCTCATGCCCCTATTCTCTTTTATGGGCCAGGATCCTGGCTGGATTATTTCTCCCATGATGCAGAGGAGACATGTAGCGGGGGAATGTGGGGTCAAGTGGCTCCCCAGATTGGCCTGCCAGGGGGGAAGGAGAGGGGCTCTGTCCTCCTGCTGTGCCTGTCCCCCAGCACACTCGGCCCCTGTCCCTGGCAGCCAGCCCTGGGATGGGAGCAGAGGGAGCAGGATCAGCCACTTCTCCCTAGGGTGACCAGATGTCCTGATTTTATAGGGACAGTCCTGATTTTGGGGGCTTTTTCTTATATAGGCACCTTGTGTGACATCTTCACACTCCCTGTCCTGATTTTTCACACTTGCTGTCTTGTCACTCTACTTCTCACACCGGCTGCTCTGTGCAGGCGCAGCAGCTGCCTGCGAGAGCCTGGCTGGGGAGGTGGTGGCAGGCCGCCCCTCACCTGGGCCCGGCTGCTGGGACGGGCTGAACGAGCTGGAATTCCTTCTCTCTTCTGGCACATTTCTGGCTCGCTCGGCCTCTGTCTCCAGCAGCCAAGCCCACCTCCCGAACTGGGCTCTCTTTCAGGCAGCCACCATGCTACACAGAGCAGCAACCTGGAGCAGCCAGCTTGAGCCACGCGAGAAGCAGCTCCGTCCCACTCCCCACCCAGACCCAGCTGCCAGGGAGAGTGGCCAAACGTGCTGGGGGGAGGCACAGTGGGAGAATGACAGAGCCCCCCCTCCCAGGTAATATGGGGCAGAGAGAGCGCGGTGGTTCCGGGCTGGGTGCAGGGCAGGGGTGTGTGTTGCTGGGCAAAGGAGACATGTGGGGCGGTCATGTGTCCTCCCCTGTACATTGTGCTCCCCCAGTATGGGGAGGCATTAGTCATTTATGTATGATGTGTCATAATAATGCAATTCCTATGATGCACCATGGTGGTTCAATCAGAGAGGAGAACATATAGCATCATAAGAACATAAGAATGGCTATACTGGATCAGATCAAAGGGTTCATCTAGCCCAGGATCCTGTCTTCCAATACCCGGTGCCCCAGAGGGAATGAACAGAACTGGTAATCATCAGGTGATCCATCCCACGTCGCCCATTCCCAGATTCTGTCAAACAGAGGTTAGGGACACCATACCTGCCCATCCTGGCTAATAGCTATTGATGGACCTATCCTCCATCATGGGAGATATAGTTTGGCTGGGGATCCCAGCCCATAATGGAGAATGAAGGTCTGGGGCACCCAAAATACAACTCCAATGAGGCACCTCAGCAGCTCAGGTAGACACAAATTAATGTTGAACTGACCACAACAAAATGTTTCGATTCATCTTGGCGAACCAAAATGTTTCAATTTGGGACCACCAGATCTGTAATTAAACATTTTGTTTCAATTTTTCTGACAGAAATTAATTTTATTTGTGCAGAACCCGCTTTTTCCATAAAAATAAAAAAACACTTCAGTGGAAAATTCCTGACCAGCTCTAGTCATAAGTGAGCATAATAATGAGTGCTCCAGCAAAAAAGTTCATGCACCCACTTATTTGCTAACAAGCTCTTTTGCACTAGGGCTTGTCTATACGAACACTTACTGTACACCAAGCTGGGATGTCAATGTACTGTTTGTGTGGACCTTCCTGCCACACACTAAATGTTCCCTAGTGCACTTTCATCTACTACCATTTCAAAAGTGGGTAGATCAAAACTCACTAGGGAACATTTAGTATGTGACATCTTCACATGGGCACATAGTGCATGAAAGGCTAGCATGGGGTAGCTTGCCTTATAGTAAGTGTTCATATAGATAAGCCCTTAAGTACCCATTTACAAAGGCAAATGCCTATTTGTATGTCCAAATGTGGATGTTTGTAGACATATCTAGTGTCAACACTTTTGAATTTGAGACCCTAAAGAGCTAATAACACTTGTCTACAATTTTTGAGAAGTCATCTGCTTCAGAGATAAAATGTGCTATTTATTATGCATTTTGATGTGCTAAATTCAAATATGACAATTAAAACAACTGATTGTCTACTGTTTCTAAGATATTTAAGTTTTTACATTTTATGTCTATGTATATTGTGTAGATAGTAGAGTTTTAATCATAAATTGTAAACATAGGTCTTTTCATGTGTTTATGGTTGCTTTACATGATAATAGTTCACCTGTCCTGTTTATGTAACACTTTAAATATCAGCAAAAGGGTTATCTAAATAAAATTTATTATGAAACAAAAGGCAAAAAATTATTCTGTACATAGTTTAGTCCTATGCAGTGTCTACTCGGCGCTTCTTGGCTTGTCTCTTCTATTCATTAAATGGAGCATCTCTTGTCACTGTCCAGCATCTCTTGTCACTGTCTGCAAGCATTAATGGGCTCCATTTGCCCTGATAGCATTTCTCCATTGTTGCAATGTCCTGGTGAAATCACTCGCCGTGCTTGTTGCTCACTGCTCCGCAGTTCGGTGGAAAAAAGTCTAGACGAGAGTGCAAAAAATGTATCTTTAGTGACATGTTGCGACCAAGGCTTTTGTATGCCTTGAGGAGGTTTTCCACCAACAACCTGTAGTTGTCTGCCTTGTTGTTTCCGAGAAAATTTATTGCCATTAACTGGAAGGCTTTCCATGCCGTCTTTTCCTTGCCACGCAGTCCATGGTCAAATGCATCATCTCGAAGAAGTTCACGAATCTGAGGACCAACAAAGACACCTTCCTTTATCTTAACTTCACTTAACCTTGGAAATTTTCCATGGAGGTACTTGAAAGCTGCTTGTGTTTTGGCCTTGACAAAGTTCTTCATCAGACCCAGCTTGATGTGTAAGGGTGGTAACAAAATCTTCTTTGATTCAACAAGTGGTGGATGCTGAACACTTTTCCTCCCAGGCTCCAATGACTGTCGGAGTGGCCAATCTTTCTTGATGTAGTGGGAATCTCTTGCATTCGCAGAGAAAACAGCAGTACTTTGTGTATCCAGTCTGCAGACCAAGCAAGAGAGCAACAACCTTCAAATCGCCACAGAGCTGCCACTAATGTTGGTCATAGTTTATGCACCTCAAAAGTTGTTTCATGTTGTCATAGGTTTCCTTCATATGGACTGCATGACCAACTGGAATTGATGGCAAAACATTGCCATTATGCAGTAAAACAGCTTTAAGACTCGTCTTCGATGAATCAATGAACAGTCTCCACTCATCTGGATTGTGAACAATGTTGAGGGCTACCATCATACCATCGATGTTGTTGCAGGCTACAAGATCACCTTCCATGAAGAAGAATGGGACAAGATCCTTTTGACGGTCAGGGAACATGGAAACCCTAACATCACCTGCCAGGAGATTCCACTGCTGTAGTCGGGAGCCCAACAGCTCTGCCTTACTCTTGGGTAGTTCCAAATCCCTGACAAGGTCATTCAGTTCACCTTGTGTTATGAGGTGTGGTTCAGAGGAGGAGGATGGGAGAAAATGTGGGTCCTGTGACATTGATGGTTCAGGACCAGAAGTTTCATCCTCTTCCTCGTCTGACTCAAGTGAGAATGATTCTGGTGCATCAGGAACTGGCAGTCCTTCTCCATGGGGTACTGGGCGTACAGCTGATGGAATGTTTGGATAATGCACAGTCCACTTTTTCTTCTTTGACACACCTTTCCCAACTGGAGGCACCATGCAGAAGTAACAATTGCTGGTATGATCTGTTGGCTCTCTCCAAATCATTGGCACTGCAAAAGGCATAGATTTCATTTTCCTGTTCAACCACTGGCGAAGATTTGTTGCACAAGTGTTGCAGCATATGTGTGGGGCCCACCTCTTGTCCTGATCTCCAATTTTGCAGCCAAAATAAAGGTGATAGGCTTTCTTAACCATAGTGGTTATACTGCACTTTTGTGATGCAAAAGTCACTTCACCACAAACATAGCAGAAGTTATCTGCACTGTTCAGACAAGTACGAGGCATCTCTGCTCACTTTGTTAAACAGAAATGTGTCCCTTTGCAAAATCAAACACTGACAAATAAGAGAGCACAACACTGTATGATTTCTAGAGCTGATATAGGGCAATTTGTTCAGCAGAGTGATGTAAGCTTCCTTATGATTACATCATCCATGACTTCTAGGAATAACATGATGCAATTCAGATCATGTATGACGCAATACCAGCTTCAGATTGCATCATTTATTGTTTTGCCTAAAAAGCAAGTACTGTCCAAACCCAGTCATAGATTTATTCATAGATCCAGTCAAAGATGTATTTTAGTCATTTCTGGTTTAAATTGAGATCCCTTCCCTTTATAACTCACTTATCCTCCACCATTCCTAAGTCAAGGGTCGAATATACTGACCCAATAGCATATCTTGAAAACTAGAGCCAATCAACAATTTTAAGCATCATTTTCATTCTCAGTGACCCAGAATTATTAAAGTTTGACTACATTTATTTCAGAAGCATTTTGGCTGTAGAGCAGTGTAACCAGTGTCTGTCCTTTCTTAGTTCTAAGCCAGTATTGCTGACTGCAGATTCATCTGAGTGTCCTCAGTGCATTCGTTCTATTTTTAAATAAAGGTCAGAAAATTTTGAAAAATGTTGTGTGTCTATATGTTTTGTATTGATGATTTTCAAAGAATGTATGTTGTATAACTACAACAACCAGCCTGACAAATTAGTGGTGTCCAAACTCTCATACCAAAATGAGAAGTACAAAGTTAATGATCCTTTGACAAACAGTTATTTATAACTGCTGTTCAAAACCCTTTTATATATATTTAGGTTGTTTGGAAGTTAATGTAACAAATTCAGTTTGATAATTCAGTTAATAGAAAATATAAGGAAATGCAAAGAATGTGAACTGTCAAAAAATGTTGTAGAATTCATGTTGTCTAGTAATTGTCATCGGATTTCAGTCCTCTAAGCAGCTTTTCCTCATCTTTACTCGATAGGGATTTTTTTAATTTCTCCAAGCATTTGATGTAGTTATGTCCAGCCATGATATCAGCTTGGATGGTTTTGATTTCAAGCTTACCTTTCATTTCATGAAGCAGAATTCATGAAATATATTGGGATGTTGAATTACAACATGGAATGCCTTAGATGCTGGAAACAATAGGATTTGGAGGCCAGAAGAGTACGGCAACTGCAATTCCCTGTGCAGTTCATTTAATTTTATCCACTGGGAAATCCTGAAAATGTGAACTTGCCTCGAAAAACGAAATGCATATCATAGCACAGAAATAGGATTTTCAAAATCAGCTGATTGAAAAGAACCACACTGCAACTGAACTATCAAAAACACTGTAGCCTTAGGCTAAAGAAGACACTAGAAATGGTTATCTTGCAAATCAAACTATTTTAGTAAATATGTAATTGACTTTCTGTAAAGCGAGAGGAGAGGCTTTTTGAGTTGACCTGACACGGAGGTCCTTACTTAGCTTCCAATCTGTCCTTCTTACTCTGACAATTTGGAAATATGGATCTGGATGGGAGTGTTGATCTGAATTCTTCAGAAAGTAGGTGCATTTAGGCAAAGAACCAGATCCCTGCATCTGGCTGAGCCGCACTCAATGCAAGACTTGTGATGTGTGGTGGGGAAAGGTGGCTTTACGCCAGCGTAGGGGCTGTCATGAATTATGCTGGCTAGAGCAATCCCCTACAAGATTTGCACGTAGAAAAGTTTGTGTGTGTATGCAAATTTGAGGTGCACACAGTTTATGGTACACTTAGTTAAACAGTCAAAAAGTGGGCAAGTAAATTCAGAGGCTGAAGCTGAAAATTTTGGTTCTAGATGGCTCTCTCACTTTCACCTAACTTCAGAATTTGTTAACCTTGCTTCAATTTCAAGGTTCTCTCTCTTCCTTGGTACCAAACCTCTCTATTCTATTCCCTCTTAGCTGCCCTTAATACCATCCCAATATTTTAGGCTTCAAGTTCTGATATTTTATCTGTCTTTCATTCTTTTACTCCTGTCTTCTGTGTCTTTTGCAGTTATCGTCAACACTTCTCAATACACTTCTCAAACTGTATCCATAACCACTCCCTGTCCTGCTTCTGCTCTCTCACCCAAACACCATTGTTTTCCTTTTTCTATATTGGCTCGCATATACCTTTTCTTTCTTTTGTATTCCAAAGCAGGATGAAGTACTGCCTGTAAAATCGTTCAACGTTCTGATACTTTCACAGTATTTCCTCTGGTTTTCTAATTTTTTAAATCCAAAAATATAAGGAACACCTCACTCATAAAATCTTTTTAAGTTCCAGTGAAACAGAAAAATACCTGCCCCAATTCCTCATAGTTTCTGCCCTGTTTTCAATAGGCACCTGTGTCCACGAGCATGCATCTGTCCAGGTTGCATGCCAAAGAAAACATCTAGATCAGGACTGAGCGAATGGTTTAACAGATGTTATTAAGTCTGTCTCAACATTGTGGTTTAATGTTTAGCACTTAGCTTAACACATAACAGTGTAATTTAATTTGATCATGATGCTCCCCCAGAAGAGCTTGTGCTGTAGTAACACAATTTAAGAGTTTGGATATCAAGAGAGGCCTGGTTACAGAGGCAGTATATGTTCACATCTAATAATCTATGATGCATAAAAAATACACCCACCTTTCATCAATGAATTATTTTTCTCCATCTGCATTGTTCATAATTGACATGACCATTGTTCATGGCCTCACAGAAAATTTGTGGCAGATTACCCTGATCTCCTGACTTCCGGGCCGGCATTTTAGTTACATGATCATGCTTCCTCTCCCAGAGATTAAAATACAATGGAAATCAACTTCAGTCAGTGGTCAGACTTTTCTTATAAATCTTTTTTTCAATTACAACAAGAGTTCAGTGTTTGCAACTGCAAACTTGTAGCTATGGTCAGACAGCACATAACTCAGACTTACTGTGAAATATGCTCAGCCATCACCTCCACAGTAATTTCTTTTCTTTCAGGATATTATTCCTTTTTTTTTAAATCTGAAGAACTGATGTATACTTAGTTTGACTAGGAGTATCTACAGACATTTTTCATGGGTTTCATGTAGGAGATCTGTCTTAAAGCTTTAAGATAACCCATTGCTCACACATGCTTTGCACAAGTATGTTGCTTCTTGTTCACTAGAATATTACCTACCTGCTTAATGAGGTTGTCTCCAAGTCTTCCATGACTGGAATGTCTACTGGCTGCAAAGTTGTAAGAAAGTCCCTGAAAAAGTCAGGGTTGTTTAAGTCCTAAAGAAGCCAAGCCAATAAAAGAGCCATTCTTAGCTCTAGTACCTGTATTCAGTTGCATGTGAAGATATATTTATAGTCAATAACCCATATCATTGATACAGTATGTACATTAGTAATGGTGAAGGATGCAATAGATTAAGAAATGACAATGCATGACTAAATAATAATTGCAGAAATAAGTTTTCATTACTTGATTTTTTCCTCTTTTTTCTTAGTAGTTTGGGTTATATTCTATTTTTGAACTATTATTGAGTGTTACTGTTAAATTATATGTGTTACTGTAATATAACATCAGGTTCTAGAGCTGTGCATAGTGATACAAAACTCTTCGGCTGACTCAGATGAATGGCAGGTGCTAAGAACCTGCACAGAGATGAAGAGTTATCTCTGTTGATTCACCATAGCAGACAGACCTGGGATATTCTCTGAGCTCCAATCCAGAAGTATAAACGAGTTTAGGACAGAGGGAACCAAGGACAGGAAAAAGGTGATTCAGCAGAGAAAAAGACCTCAGGAGCAGCCTACCCCGAGCAGACTTACAAAGAGATTTATGGCTGGTTGCTGTTAAAATTAACAATAATCAAACCCCAGGCAGCAGTTTAGTTTGGACCAGCTCTTTGTAGGTGTATTGTGCTGAGAGTGAGGTGGGAATGTTGCCTTCTTACAATTATTGAAATATATTTAACATTTTTCAGTTAAGATAATGGCCTAAATTCATAAGTGAAATACATTGGTGGAGGGGAGGGATAGCTCAGTGGTTTGAGCATTGGCCTGCTAAACCCAGGGTTGTGAGCTCAATCCTTGAGGGATCTGGGGCAAAAATCTGTCTGAGGATTGGTCCTGTTTTGAGCAGGGGGTTGGACTAGATGACCTCCTGAGGTCCCTTCCAACCCTGATATTTTATGATTAGTGGCATGTTGATGAATCAGAGTAAGACAGTATAAATGAGTAACTTACACACTGAGGCTGTAGCATAATAAGCAATGATTAGGAAGGTGTCAAATGGAGTAAAATATATCAGGCCTCCATCTTATATCCTCCCAGACGTGTCATTTGCTTTTCCCGTCCTTCCACCATCTTTAATTATACCAGCTTACTTAGGCTAGTATAATTATACATATGCTCATTTTTGCCGATTTACTGATTTTTAATTTATACTATATGCTGCCATTTACATCATCTCTGAATTTGGCCCAGTAATTAAAAAATGTACAGTGTCAAATATCTATATCCGTATCTATATTTTATATTTATATGTGTGTGTATACAGAGAAAGAGAGAGAATATTATATTCTTAAAAGCAAAAATACATGTCTTTCCAACCATCTGGCTCGTTGAGAAATTCGGGCTGTTATTCTATTCAATTTTCCTTGGTCATTTCTTCTAATTGCTGGTTTTTTATTTGAAGAAGAGAAAATAGTTTTGTTCAGCGGCATACTGTCCTGATACTGCAAAAGGAATGCAGAAAAATTAACTGTTTAGGTACAGTGCACTCCATTCTGTTTAAAGTAATTAATAGCTGTCTTATCTTGGAAGCAGTAATTATTGATCATCTTTTTTTCGTGTACGGCTGGAAGTATCAGTATGCAGCTGCAGATGTGGAAAACTTTGCCAGGTATTCTTATCAGCCTCAACTCAGTTTCAGCTCTGCAAAGCTTACAAGACTTTATTTTACTGAAGACTCATTCTGCTGACCTTCAGAACCATGAAGGTTATAGACTTCAAAAGGCTGGTATGAGAGTTTCACTGAACTGGAAATATGGACATTTTCAGCCTTGTTCATTATAATACACAATTTTAAAGTTTAGTTGCTAGCATAAATATAGAAGAAATTAGTATAACAATTCCAAGGTTATAAGAAATAATTTTCTGTAGCTATCCAGAGATGTTATGCTATTTTACCTTGTACTGTGAAGTGTGTGCTGCCACTTTGTTAGCTAAAGACACATTCTTTTAATGATGAGAAAAGCCTTGAGTTTTCATGAAGAATGAATCTAATCCTCCTTTGACTATACAAGCTTTTCTCATGGGATCATTCAGCAGACAGATCAGAAACACCTGGTTTGGAAAGGAAACTGAAAATAGACAGCTGGGCTTGTCACAGTTTAAAATAAACAATACTTTCAAACTAGTCTGTACATTTAAAAACATTTACCCCTTTATACATGATATATCATCTTCTGCTGGAAGATCATTAGGTTTAAAATATAATTCTTTCCCCCTGCATCATATGCTTCTTAACTTATAAGTCTGATTGCCAGGGCTACACAAACCTGCTTATATTGTTCATAGGCTTATTGTTGCTCTTTTGTGACTAGAAATTAAAGAAGCAGTTTTCTTTTCCTTTAAGTGAAATTTAGCATTTTTGAAAGGTGCTGAAGCATGAAGTCCTCTGACCCTCTGAACAGAAATGGCAGAGGCAACAATAATACATGCACACCCTCACATCGCTCCATCAGTGTTCAACTCTGAACCACCTCTGTAAACTGTACTTCATTCTTCAAGGCCAATTCAAACCTCGAGCCCCCTCAGGTAAGGGTACCAACAAGGGTGCCAACTTTTATTATATAAATACTTATCCATAAGAAATTGGACAAATGCTTTCAGTTCACAAAGAGAATCAAACACTCATCAGATGGTAATGGCTAATCGTCACTGGTGAGCTGGGCTGGATTTGAATCAAGGACCTTAAAATGGAAAAGCCTGTTTCCCTTTGTTACTATTTATTATTTACTTATGGTAGCACCCACTATGTACTCAGCATTTTCCACACACTCAAGGGGGATGGTCCCTATTCTGAGGAGCTCATATGGAAGAGAGAAGGATGATCTAGGTCCATTGCGGGGTGGTTGGGGCTATTATTATCTCCTCCCTTTGGCTCCCTCCTGGGAATTTCTCACACTTCCTCTGAAAAATTGGTAGTATCATCCCTGCTTCTCTCTGTTAACATCTCTCTCCCCCTGCAACTCTTATTTCACTTTGTAAACTCTTTTAGGATAAAGATTTTTTAGAAAGGACCCTATAGAATGATTTCTTTGACCCTCATGAAGCAGTTTAACTTTGCAGAGGGTGGAAGGTGAGAGCAGCATTTTTGCTGCACTGCTGATAGTGTGGGCCATTTAACTTTATGAAAATAGTGTATGTACCATTCCTGGAGAATGAAGTAACCATTTCAACTGACTTTTCATAAAATCATAGAAATGTAGGGAGGGAAGGGACCTCAAGAAGTCATCAAGTCCAGGCCTCTGTGCTGAGGCAGGATCAAAACTAGACCATCCCTGACAGGTATTTGTTCAATCTGTTCTTAAAAATCTCCAATAATCAGGATTCCACAGCCTCTCTTTGAAGCCTATTCCAGAACATAACTATCCTTATAGTTAGAAAGTTTTTCCTAACATCTAACCTAAATCTCCTTTACTGCAGATTAAGCTCATTAGTTCTTGTCCTATGCTCATCAGACATAGTGAGCAATTGATCACTGTTCTCTTTATAACAATCCTTAACATATTTGAAGATTGTTATCACTCTTCTTTTCCCAAGACTACTCATACCCAGTTGTCAAGGCTACATTCCCACTCTGGCACTTCGAGTACAGAAGGTGGGGGCCCGCAAGAATTCTAAAAATGAATACTGGCCACTCCAGGCTTGTATTAAACTCCCAAGATTACAGCTTTTCTCTGATCATGGCTTGTTAAATGCTGCCACCACCCAAATGCAAAAAAAAAAAAAAACCCTTGGACTCAGGAAGGAGCACTTGGGAATTCCTCCCTGTGGTGTACTCTCAAGCCCTTTCATCCCCCCAGGAAGAGCTGAGAAAGAAAACAAAGGAAATTAGCGGTTGCCACCAGCTAATTAAACAGCATATACACAAACCTCTTAGGACACCAAAAATCTAATCCTTTTCTTAAAAAAGGTAAATTTTATTAAAAACAAAAAGGAAGAAAATACATTTGGAACTTAGGCTTTTGCTAGATTTTAAAAGAGCAATTCCAAAAATTAAGCATCCAAAATAGCTTCTTGGGGTTCAGCTTAAAGGTTACAAGCAAACAAAAGCATCTGGGGTTAGCACAGAGGAGATCCACAAGCCAAAATAAAGAAATAACCTGATCCTAAACCTAACCTACCCCAATGAGTCCTGCTAGGTATGGAAAATAATTTTTTATACCTGGTTCAAACCTTACACAGCATTGCTGCTCCATGTCCCTGCGGCCCAGAGAGACCAAAAGACAAAGGGAAAGTTTCTTTCCCCATTTTATAAAGTTCTGGCCTTCCCATTGGCTCTTTTCGTCAGGTGCCTACTTTTTTCCCCTTTACCTGGGGGACTTTTTAACCTTTTACAGGTAAAGCAAGTGGAGAACAGCTACCAAGCGGGATTTTAAGCTAACTGGCTGGGTGGGTGTCTATCAAAGGGAGCTACCCTCCTTTATTTATCACACCAGTTTTTTGACCTTTCCTCATAGGTCAGGTTTCTTAAACCTTTGATCATTTTAGTTGCTTTCCTCTGGACTCACTCCAATTTGTTCACATCTTTCCTGAAGTGTGGCTCCCAGAATTGGTCACAGTACTTCATCTGAGGCCTCACCCGTGCTGAGTAGCGTGGGACAATTACCTCCCATTTCTTACATATGATACTCCAGTTAATGCACCTCAAAACGATAGACTTTTTTTGCAACTTCATCACATTGACTCATATTCAATTTGAAATCCACTATAACCCCTGGATTGTTTTCAATAGCACTACCTTCTAGCCAGTTATTCCCCATTTTGTATTTGTTCATTTGATTTTTCCTTCTTAAGTGTAGTACTTTGCACTTATCTTTATTGAATTTCATCTTGTTGATTTCAGACTAATTCTCCAATTTTCCCAGGTCATTTTGAATTCTAATCTTGCCCTCCAAAGTACTTACAACCCCTCCCAACTTGATGTCAACCACAAATTTAACTCTCCACTCCAAGACATTAATGAAAATATTGAATAGTATAAGACCCAGGACTGATTCCTACTGGATCTGTCTAGATACACCCTTCCAGTTTGACAGTGAACCACAGATAACTACTCAGTCTTTCAACCAGTTGTGCACCTAATAGTAATTTCACCTAGACCACATTTTCCTAGTTAGCTTATGAGAATGTCATGTGGGACTGTGTCAAAAACGTTACCAAACTCAAGATATATCATGTCTACTGCTTCCCCTTTATCTACTTGGCTGTAACCCTGTCAAAACAGGAAATGAGGTTGGGTTGGCATGACTTATTCTTTATAAATCCATGCTGGTTATTCCTTATAATTTTATTATCTTTTAGGTGCTTACAAATTGTCTGTTTAATCATTTGTCCTAGTATCTTTCCTGGCATTGAAGTTAGGCTAACAGGTCAATAATTCCTTGGGTCCTCTTTATTCCCCTTATGAAAGTTAGGTAATATGTTTGTCACATCTCCAGTCCCCTGGGACCTCATCCATCCTCCATGAATTCTCAAACATAATTGCTAATGATTTCAAGATTGGTTCAGCTAGCTCTTTAAGTATCCTAAACTGAATTTCATTACACCCTGCCAACTTGAGTACATCTAACTTATCTAAATATTCTTTAGCCTGTTCTTTCCCTATTTTGGCTTGCATTCCTTCCCCCTTGTTGATATTAATTGTATTAAGCATCTGGCCACCATCAACCTTTTTAGTGAAGATTGATGCAAAATAGGCATTAAACAACTCAGCTTTATTGAGATCATCAGTTATTAACTCTCCTTCCCTGCTAAGTAGAGGACCTACACTTTCCTTCATCTTGATTGGGAAAACTTCCAGACTTTTGGTAGGCCTTACGTCAACTTAAAAATGATTTTGACTGTAAGCTACTTCATGGACCACATGTATCAGTAAGCAACCCTTTGGCTACTCCTGCGTTAAATCAATGATGATTTCCGGCAGGGTCTTCTCTGTGTGCTGAAAACAGTTGTCCTAGTTTTAATCTTTCAATTTTTTAATTTATTTTTTGTTTTGTCACCTTAGAGTTGATGCACAATTGCTTGAAACATATTAAACATATCATGTCCCTCCTTTCCAGAGGAACATATGGGGTTAAGTAAATGTGCAGATTACTTAGGTGCAGGGAATGCAAAAAAGGCCCACCAACTGTAAGGCTGACATCGAGCACAGCGTTCTATAACTCAAAACCTGGACTGACCTGGTTATTACATTATTTAAATGAGCTGTTTTGCAAACCACTGCAAAGGAAGTAAAAAATTATCCTAAGAACTTTTTTTCTGTCCTTGTGCCATATCATATAAGAGAGTGTGGCAGTACTGGTAATATTTGATCTATACTATAGAATATAAATATGCTGTCATTTTGGCATACCAATTTTAATGGTGATTATTTAGGTATGCCATCTAGCCCTTTCTAGGAAGTAGCACAGATATAAATATGTTTCAACACTCAGCATAACTGTATTCTTTTCTGATTTGCTTGAAGGAAAATGATGGCATTGATATGCGTGTCTGCTCTGTAGTTGACTTGAGGAACCTCAAGGATGTACCTTAAATAAATCTCACTTTTTCATATAATTAGGACTGACCTCATTGCAGGTTTGAATTATTCATAGGATGAAGCTGAATTATTCATTAGATGAAGCTAAATTATTTATGAGCTCAAGTTGGAATACCTTTGACCTATAACTATGCTCCAAATACTAAAGGGTATATAATCAGATAGCTTACATGCGTTGGTATTTAAACAAGTGAAGCTTTGATATTCAAGACTTAAATTCTACCCTCAGACAAGTGCTTGTACTTGGGAAGAGTATTATTAACCCATCGGTAATCAGCAGTAAGTGCAGAGAGGACAGCTGGAAGAAGAGGAAGGCAGTGAGAAGTCATTGGAAAATTATTTTTGATTTACACTGAGATCTGATTCTGGCCCTTAACTATGGTTCATAGACTTTCCCAAATGGAGTCTCTTAATTGTCCCTCATCTGCACATAGAGCAGGTGGTAACAGATCCTAATGTTTAGCTTGCACTTGGCACTTACGTGCCTCATTTTGTAGTTCCCAGAATATCTGTATTAAGCAGATATTTCCCTTTTCTCTTTTTAGGGTCAGAAGGCTGAAGGAGTCTTACATGCTGATTGTGCCTGATTCTGGTTTCAGTTACACTTATGTAAATCAGGAGTCATTCCATTGAAACTAATGGAATTACACCAGTGTGAGTGAGTTCAGAATTAGTTATGCATGTATGTGTGGGTATGTCTACCCTACAATTAAACACATGTGGCTGGCCCATACCAGCTGACTCAGGCTAAGGGTCTGTTTAATTGCAATGTAGACATTCTCACCCAAGCTCTGGGACCCTCCCATCTCTCAGGGTCCTAAAGCCCGGGCTCCAGCTATTCTTGCACACTGATTCCCTACTTAGCCTCATCCCCGGCTTTAAGAGAGAAGAATAGGTGTAGTAATTTACCACATTACATTGATAAGAAAAGCAGCTTTCACTAGGCAAAGTTTGCCTGTCTGTTACAGTGCCTCCAGGAGCACTAAAGGCAAATTCTGAATATTTACTACATTGTGGATAGCTCAGAAGAGATTAATAACTTTTACTAAAGTGAACAACAACAAACTTCTCTGTCTCCCAGGCAAAAAGGCTAATCCACTTTCTACTGATCAGGATATGTATTCAGTTTGCTTGGATGATCCTCTATGCATAACACTATGCTAAACTTTAGTGCGACACACTATTAATCTCTAGACTATCTTTTCTAGCATATTTGATAAGATACTTTTTTCAGAGTAGCAGCTGTGTTAGTCTGTATCCGCAAAAAGAACAGGAGTACTTGTGGCACCTTAGAAACTAACAAATTTATTAGAGCATAAGCTTTCGTGGACTACAGCCCACAGTTATGCATCCGAAGAAGTGGGCTGTAGTCCACGAAAGCTTATGCTCTAATAAATTTGTTAGTCTCTAAGGTGCCACAAGTACTCCTGTTCTTTTTGATAAGATACTGTCCACCCCGATTTACCTATTTATTTATTTGTCTGTTTGCAAGAAAGCAATTTTCCTCAGAGCCTCCTGAAATCCATTAACCGCCACTGCCGGACTATCAGAACTTTGCACTGACATGGGACAAAGGGCAACAGCCTATCCATATACTCAGTGGTACTTATGCACAGTGAAGGCAATGCTACATTTGTTGATGCTACGGTTGGGTATTACTGTAGTTATTACTATTGTCCTTAAGAGCATTCCAGAAATTGTGAAGTAGGTGCAAGTCCTATGGAAGATTATGGGCCAAAATTCTCCACAGGTAAAAATGATAGTGTAGGTTACAAGTCAGGTGTCAGCTTGTCAGACAAATGGGTGTAAGAAAAGGAGCATGATTTACCATTCAGTGGGTATGCAAAATGTATTTTATTTACCTGCATTATATGTATTACAGTTTACGTGGGACAAAAGGGTGTAGAACAAGTTAAACATTTAACAGGAAAGTGTAATGTAATGTAAGCCATGCCTGCTTGATGGGGCATGTTGTCCCCCTCTAGTGGTGGCTAGGCCAGCTAGAGGGGGACAAAGTGCTGCACCGAGCAGGCTTGGCTTACAGTAATATTAAGCAACCCTCCCTGTCCTTATTGTACATCCTTTTAATAGTTAATTTCCTGCTACATCACCCCACTCCTTTGATATATAGATTGCACTGATTTTGCATGCCCTCTGACTGACTAATTGGTGCCAATTATACTGTTGGACTACTTACACATGTTTTCTGATCACTGAACTCTAATATCACCCCAGAATCTGGCTTATTTTATTTAATGAGACTTATTTGGAATGCATCTGAGAGCTTGGGAGGAGAAGAAAAATGCTGATCTGGACTCTTGCTCTGTGTTTATGTGGATGTCACCTCTAGCAATGAGCTTGATTTTGATCATGCTTACACCATCGGTGATCTTCCAGAAAACACCATCCTGGCCACTATGGATGTAGAAGCCCTCTACACCAATATTCCACACAAAGATGGACTACAAACTATCAGGAACAGTATCCCCCGATAATGTAACAGCTAACCTGGTGGCTGAACTTTGTGACTTTGTCCTCACCCACAACTATTTCACATTTGGGGACAATATATACCTTCAAGTCAGCGGCACTGCTATGGGTACCTGCATGGCCCCACAGTATGCCAACATTTTTATGGCTGACTTAGAACAACGCTTCCTTAGCTCTAGTCCCCTAATGCCCCTACTCTACTTGTGCTACATGGATGAGATTTTCATCATCTGGACCCATGGAAAAGAAGCCCTTGAGGAATTCCACCATGATTTCAATAATTTCCATCCCACTATCAACCTCAGCCTAGATCAATCCACACGAGTGGTCCATTTCCTGGACACTACTATGCTAATAAGCAATGGTCACATAAATACCACCCTATACTGGAAACCTACTGACCGCTATACTTACCTAAATGCCTCCAGCTTCCATCCAGGACACACAACACGATCCATTGTCTACAGCCAAGCTCTAAGATACAACCACATTTGCTCCAATCCCTCAAATGGAGACAAACACCTACAAGATCTCTATCAAGCATTCTTAAAACTACAATACCCACCTGCCGAAGTGAAAAAACAAATTGACAGAGCCAGATGAGTACCCAGAAGTCACCTCCTACAAGACAGGCCCAACAAAGAAAATAACAGAACACTACTAGCTGTCACCTTCAGTCCCCAACTAAAACCTCTCCAGCTCATCATCAAAGATCTACAACCTATCCTGAAAGATGATCCCTCACTCTCACAGATCTTGGGAGACAGACCTGTCCTCGCTTACAGACAACCCCCCAACCTGAAGCAAATGCTTCACCAGCAACCACACATCACTGAACAAAAACACTGACCCAGGAACCTATCCTTGTAACAAAGCCCGATGCCAACTCTGTCCACATATCTATTCAAGTGACATCATCATAGGACCTAATCACATCAGCCACGCCATCAGGGGCTCGTTCACCTGCACATCTACCAATGTGATATATGCCATCATGTGCCGCAATGCCCCTCTGTCATGTACATTGGCCAAACCGGACAGTCTCTATGCAAAAGAATAAATGGACACAAATCTGATATCAGGAATCATAACATTCAAAAACCAGTAGGAGAACACTTTAACCTGTCTGGTCATTCAATGACAGACCTGTGGGTGGCAATTTTGCAACAGAAAAGCTTCAAAAACAGACTCCAATGAGAAACTGCTGATCTGGAATTGATATGCAAATTAGATACAATGAACTTAGGCTTGAATAGAGACTGGGAATGGCTGAGCCATTACAAACATTGAATCTATCTCCCCATGTAAGTATTCTCACACTTCTTATCAAACTGTCTGTACTGGGCTGTCTTGCTTATCACTTCAAAAGTTTTTTTCTCTTACTTAATTGGCCTCTCAGAGTTGATAAGACAACTCCCACCTTTTCATGCTCTCTGTATGTGTATATATATCTCCTCAATATATGTTCCTTTCTATGCATCCGAAGAAGTGGGCTGTAGCCCACGAAAGCTTATGCTCAGATAAATTTGTTAGTCTCTAAGGTGCTACAAGTACTCCTGTTCTTTTTGCTTACACCACAGTAAATCTGGAGTAGTTCCACTGAAGTCACACTACATAAAGCTGGTGTTAGTGAGATCAGAATCAGGCCCACAGTATCAACAATCTAGTTATTCTTCAAAGGAAACATAAGATGTATGCAAAGTGTATAAGGTGTGCATGGTGGATATAGCCAGCATCCCTTAGTGCAAAACCATCTTAGACAACTTTAGTGAGACTGCAGTTAATTGTGTGTGGTGATGATGTTGATGTGTGGAATTATTAATTGCTGCCTTCTGGAATGAGAGAATACATGCACACAATACTGCTTACTCACTCATGTGCTATGTGTTATGTGGTGCTGTATATACTCACAGTCACAATATGTGGCTTATTCAGAGATAAGAGATTTAGTCAGAAAAGTTCATTGATGCTACAAGTCTCAAAGCCAAAAATCCCCTCCAAAGCCAGAGATTTTCCACATTTTTGGTGTTGCTTAATTTTTCTTTGCATTGTTTTCTTCTTCTACACTTAAAGCCAAACTTTCTCCCATAGATATAAGTGTGAAAATTCCCATTGGCTTTAAGCTTTCAGCCACAGTGTGCATCACACCAAGCAAACATAATATTCCAGTGCTTGATTCAACACTGCACTACTCGGTGGAGTTACACAGTATAAAGCTGGTATAATGCAGAGGTGAATCAGGTCCCATAGGTTTATTCATTTCAGCTGCATGAAATCCTCCAGTCAGAGCCTCACATGGCAACTGTGAAAAGTGCCTTAAGGCAGATCTATTGTGGGCTTCTACTATAATTGTATCAGACACATGAAACTAAACCAGAATGTCAGGACTTGTGAACATCCCTAAACTGGGGCAAAATGTCTAGTATGGTAGAGTTTATTTTATGTATGCTTTCCTTAAGGAAAAGGCCTGTTAATGTGCTGCCTTTATTAGGTTAAGCAAGGGTTTTGCAGTACATGGTGGTTGGTCTGTAGTACACAGAAGGGGCTTTTATTCTACATGAAGTCAGACTAGATCATCTAATGGTCCCTGCTGGCCTTAAAAATCTCTGAATCTATTAACTTAATGACTTGATGCTGACTTTAATGCCACACTCAATTTTTGGTCTTTTTTGGTCTTCTGTCCAAACCTTCCCAGCAGACCACTGTCTGTGGTCTACTGCATCTCTGTTCCTTTCTAACTGCTTTTCTGGACACCCATAAATCCCCAAATTTCTGAAAGGCTGCAAAGCTCCCAAAACTCTAACTGCATCTCAGGAAGTCTCCGTGGACTCAGACCTGGCCACGACAATCCATGCATTCCTGAGCTCCACTCTTGATTATTGCATTGCATTATAGGCTCAACCATTGTTTTGCCACAAACCCAGAGTAAGGAGAAGTGCACTGTTGTGCTGCCCCAAAAGCAGTCTGGAAGGGTGACTGTGACTCCCTGGATCACAAATTTCCCTCTTGGCCCCCTGACTGCCTGGAGAGGGAGGTAACTGTGCCAGGTCTATACTTGGCATAGCGTCCCTTTGCCAACATGCTGGTACAGCTACATTCCCTGGCATGCTGGTACAAGGATTGCAGAATTTGGCCCGGTTAGCAAAATAACATCCTTGCCTAGATGGCAGAAACAAAGCATTAAAACAAGACTTTAGCAGAGCAGAGTTTTAAAACAAGACTTTATGTACATGCACCATACTGTGAGCTTTTATTATCTGACTGTGTCTAATGGCTGAGCTGCCAAAACTAGCAGCCAGGCTAGAATAAGTTATGAACAGTTGAAGAATTCTCTGTTCCTTGTATGACAACCCAAATTTTTCTGTCTATAAATGATGGTCCCAGGAGATAGCACTTGAAGATGAGGAACACAAGATGATGAGAAAAAACAGCATGAAGTTCGTGGCCTTTTGTTGGAATGATTTTTGTAGTCACAACAAAATAAAATCTGTAGTTTTTCAGATTAGTGACCTACTCCAGACCAGATGGCTACATTGTGCATTAAATATCCATGGCACACTAATATATATAAACTAGTTCTATATATATAGAAACTAATATATCTGAGGAATATATATATATATAATGCTTGGTGTATGGCATGAGTCCTCAGATATGTTAGTTTCTACTTGTATGCAGCTTTATAGTATATAATGTCCATAAGAGGTACTTCTTGTATCCAAATTGTATAGAAACATTCTATTTCCAATACAGATCTTCTTGAATATAGATGTGAGATTTGCAAATGCCTTCTTTTTTTAAAACCACAAAGACACTGTACATCCACATAGAAGATTTCTATTATCGCCCAGAAAACGGTAGTTTTCTCAAGGTGGTTGAAGTCAAGATAGGTTTGTTTGTTTTTTTCAAAATCACTGTTTTTACGCACCGTTGTGTATATAACCTCTTGGAAGTTTTAAAGTAAATGTTTCCTTACTGAAATTTGTTATCTTCCATTATGCACATGTGATACTGTTTAGTTTTTGGAGGTTGCTCTTGAGTACATCGATTGTGCAGGTTGCAACTATATTTTGGCAAAAGAGAGATAACTGAGTGAGTAGCAGAATAATCATCTTGAGAGATTTGTGCTATTTAATTTTTTCTTAAATAAAAATAGCATTGGAGCACCTGCCACAGGCCTACCACACTAGACAAGTTTGTTTGTTATTGCTGTTTGTTAAGTTAAGGGTCCAGTCCTGCTCCCAGTGGCAAAACAACCTTTGACTTCAATGGGAGTGGGAGTTGGCCTTAAATTACTACCTTGAGTTAAATAAGAGGAGTAATAGGATGAAAGAAGAGAGAAAGAATGAGAAATATAGTAGAGGAGCAGAGAAAGATGGAGACAGATAGAGTGGGTAGAAAAGAGGAAAATTGACAAAATAAAGAGAAGTATAGACCTGCTATAATTAGACCTTTGTAATTGACCGTTATGGGCTATGGTATCTTATAGAAGCTTGCAAGAGAAAAAGAATTGATCTAGCTGATCATTTTTGAGAGGTGGAATTTTGCCATGATAAGTGCTGAGGTCTCCTGTCCTCTTCAGTGTCCCTTTAGAAAATTTGTTAACTAAGGCCTGCTTCAGACACCTTCATGAACTCAGTCAAGCAATACATTTGTTTAATCACATATTGAAAACCACCACTTACAGTAAATCATGCCTGGCACCTGCCTTCATTGGTTAATGTAGAGTAGTCTATAGGCTACTTTAAATTATGGAGACTGCAATGATTCCATAACAACTGCAGTGCCAGCCAAGAATCAGGAAGAGGGCTGTGCACTCCTCCTGGGAAGGCCACCCTTGTCATGGCATACTCTCGGTCAGGGGGGATCCTTGGATGCTCCCTCTAAGCTGTTTTCTAGCCAGTTTGTGCTGCTGAGGCAGCTAGATCAAGAGCCTAGGTTTGGACTCATAGTAATGCCTTCAGTGACATTAGATGTCTGCTACTGCCAAAAAGGAAAATACCATTTTGGAATCATGAGCAGTAGCTGTGGATTTTCCTTTGAACAACAACCCAAGAAACTGCCTTCTTCCTGCAGAGGGTCCTTAATCAAGCATAATTTTATTGAAATCAATTAAAGGTTTTTCTCTGTAAGATTTGAGTGAGGATTTGGTGCAAGGAGAATAGTCATCATGTGATAACCCTACGCTGGCAGCTACAAGCAGAGACTTCCCTAGTGTGCACCAGATAGTCCTACTTTATTGAGTGCTTTTCTGTCATCCAACTGCCTAAATATCTGGAAGAAATAACATTTGAAGGGGAAATACTTTGAAAGATTTCCAGAAATTCATGATTGCCCTTACTTATCGAAGTGATGTACAGGCTTGGTGACAGATGACTCAGCCCTAGACATGGATAGCTGGGTTGCAGAAGTAGACACAAATGCCTTTCTCTGTTTCGGAGTGGCAAGAAGATGGTGCTCACGATCATTGTCACTTCAGGACTAGAATACTACGATGCGCTCTACCTCTATTCTACTAAGGAGTTTACCACCCTTGGAGGAGGACCAGTGCCCGGAGTTGCTCTGAGAGACACTTGAGTTTGGGTCTCAGCAGGTGAAAAAAGATACCATGCAGTTGGCCTCTTACCCTCACCTTGATGAACTCCTGGAGGAGCAGCAGTTGCCAGAGCCACTTGGCGAGACACTTACGGATACCTTGGCTTTGCTAATATAAACACATAGCATAGTGTACATACCATTTCTTACAAGAACAGCAACACCACCAAAACAAAATACTACTTGACATACACAATACTCCCCCTTGGGGAGGATGAGTTAAAGGAATGAACCATATGTGACAGAGGTTAGTCACATCACTTAATTTACTACAAGAAGGTGCTCAGATTACTAAAATCATGAGAGTGATATAAGAACCTGTATAGAATAGAATAGACCATATGGCCCTCAGACACTGGGTACTTTGAAGGTATATGGTGTTTTCTTTTAACTGTTTCACAGCCACAAGAGAGAATCCTGTGTGAAGGATCAGAGAGAAGGGGCACAGTTCAGGGCCCCAGGTTGGGCAAAGAGAGGAAGGAACAAAGGAGTGGAACTAATGTTTTAAACCTGTTTTTGAGAAGGATGAGAAGAGTTAATAATTACACTCCCCCCTCCAAAAATAATTATGGAAGAATTAATAAAAAATAGAAAACAGGGAAGGGCAATGAAACACTCATGGAAATGGAACTTTAACACATTTAGGTACTTTTCTGAATGAGGTGGACTTAGGTACCTACTTAGGCATATTCTTAGATCCTTAAAATCCTTACGGAATTATGTTCAGCAGCACTTATGTTAGAGGTCCTCTCAATGAGGCTACCTGTCTGAATAAGTACTACTGAATAGATGTTGCAGAATCAGACCCTAAGTAGTTATCAAAGCTACCAATTATTATTCAACATAAATATCCTATTAACTATAAATGCTAGGGTTACACTCCCTCATTTGTACACACTACATTTCTTAAGTGTGTTTAGACTACTGAAAGGGTGATCTTTTAAAAATAAATCACAGTTACATAAATAGGCAGTTTAGTGGCATGTCCTTTGCAGAGGCCCTGGGGCTTTACTAACTTGACCTTCATGAGGTTTTATGTGGAATGAAAGCTTGCATTTTGTATATTTTTATGTTAAAATGGGGATTGTTCATTTTCTTCCAGCTGATTTGTATAAGAGTTGCACTCTTACGAAATATAATGAACTGCATACGCTGCTTTCTGCACAAGTGCACTGGATGTACAGTATTTCCTGGGTAAAGCAGGAGCAGCTGGCAAATGTATACACCTCATGAGACCCATTTCTTGCTATCTTAGAGGCAGTCTGTTGCTTTTCCATAAAGAATCTAGCAATAAAAGCTATAATGCATTGTTTTATTCTTTGTAAAGAAAAATGCCTTTTATACTGGCTGGATTATCATGATGTCCTTTGAAATTTGCCACAGTAATTTTCTTTGTGCTTTGGAAAGTCACAGCAAGAATGAGCATAGTTAATGAACTGCTTTCAAAGAGTCTGAAACTTGGCTTAGCTAAAGCCTTTTCATGAATCCCTTAAATAATCAAGAGCATCAGTGGAAGAACAAGGTTGCACAGACAAAAGCCTATAGCTTGATTTAAATTTTACACTTTATACAAGTTAGGAAACTGACCCTTACATTTGATCTTTTAAGTAAGAGGATGGAGAAGAGAGGTTAGACTTACATTTTCTTTGTCTCTTGCTGTTTCACCTGCGTACAAGAAAGATGTTAGAAGTAGTGGCCACACTGCCAACATTTTATAAATGAGCGAAGCTGATTTACATGTTTCCACACTCTTCTTCTTGTGCTGCCATTGCTGTGTCTAGTCTTTGGCTTGAAGCTTCTGGGATTTGGCCTAGAGGGCCTCTATGACTATTTGTGTGCATAGCCCAGCAGATAGTCTCTCCACTTAATACTGAATCAGGAACATTATTGGCTCCATTCACAGAGGATTAAGCACCTATGTTTAATTGCTGTTAATAGGGACTGCTCATCTGATTCTCTCTTCATGTGCTTTATTCTGCAAGGCACTGAGCCCCATTGATTTAAATAGAAAGGGAGGATCTATGGTACTTCACAGGATCTAGGCGTATTTGCCAATAACGATTACTTCTGAGATTAGCTTAAAAAATACACAAGGACTTTACTTAATGGGAAACAAAACTCTGGAGCAGGCTGTTGAATATGGATGTTCTTATGCAATGGGCATGACTCTAATTTTTGTTGTTTGATTTTTTTGGAGGGAGGACAGTGATGTTCCTGCTCTCTGCACTGCTGCCTACAATACTACCAAAAATTGTCCATTCATTAGCTCACCTAAATTGTCCTTCCATTTTCCAGACATTTTGAAAGGTAACTATAATAGTGCAGATTCTTTTACGTGGATTGGTTAATTTCATGATGATCAATAAGGTTAATCACATGTATTTATAGTAAAAGTCATGGACAGGTCACAGGTAATAAACAAAACTTCATGGCCTGTGACCTGTCTATGACTTTTACTATATATATATCCTTGACTAAAACTTAGCAGCTTCTGGGGCCCTGGGGCACTGCTGCTCTGGAGATCCCCAGGACATCGCTGCTCTGGGGGATCCTGGGGGCCAACAGCTAGCCCCTGCACTGGCGGCAGGGCCTGAATGCCCCCAGCCGCCCACTGATCGAAGGCCCCTGGGACCACTGCTGCTCCGGCAGCCCATGGAGAGCCGCCTGGGGCCGCTCCAACTGTGGCTGGCCCCGGGACCGCTCTGGCAGTGACTGTGTGGCTGGCCCTGGGGTAGCCCCCGGGACCACGGCTTAGGCGTTCCCCGGGGCCAGCTGCCCTGGGGCCGCTGCTGGGGTACTCCCCAGGGCCAGCTGCCCCGGGACCACCCAAGCAGTGGCTCGTTTGGCTGGCCTAGGGCAGCCCTCAGGACTGCTGCTCAGGCGCTCCTCATAGCTGCTTCAGGGACTGCTGCTCGGGCACACCCAGGGCCCCCCAAGCAGCGGCCGGTGAGGCTGGCTCCAGGGACTGCCTGAGCAGCTGGCCCTGGGGCCGCTCCAGCAATGGCCGGTGTGGCTGGCTGCGGGGAACCCAAGCAGCTGGTCCCAGAGCCAGCTGCTTGGGCAGCCCTGGAGTCAGCTGCACCGGCCCTGCAGCTGTAAAAGTCATGGAGGTTGCAGAAGGTCACAAAATCCATGACTTCTGTGACAGAATCGCAGCCTTAATGATAAAGCTAGATACTAATCTAATTATCATACATATCTTGAATCCAAGTAGGACTTTTGGTTTGCTTATGTCAGTTACCAGAATGCCCTTTTCCATTTGACAGCTATTTCATTCCTGCTGGTCTCGGAGTTCTCTGAATTAAATGGAAGGTTTCAATTTCCCTGTAGAGGCACTGAGGGCCAGAACCTGAGAGGTTTATCTTGATTTTAATGGGAAGCACAGCTGCTGAGCATCTCTCCATATCAGGCCTTGTGTTTGTTTCTGTAGACGTGTATTGCAAGCCAGAAATACAGAAGGGTTTCCACACTTTTAGCCTGCAGACCATTGTTGTATTCAGTCACTTCCAAAGATATTTGAAGAGTCCTTTTAAGTATCAAAAGCCGAAGGGATCAAATCTTTTTCTCTGTGATATGCTGTACAGAATGGGAAATAATCTTATACTGTATTAGTGTCAATATACTGCTCTTTTCATTGTTATGTAGGGATTCAGTGTAAAGGTGTGTATCTCCTTCATTGACCTTACTTAGGAAGATAATTGTTTTTTACCTGTCGATGAACCTTAGACAGTCCAAGTAACACGAAGCTGTAGCTCTGATGGAACAGCAAACAAAAATGCCATTCCCATAGGCCGTCTCAGTTCTTTCTTCCCAAGGTGGGCTGGAGAGAAATGAAGTCAGCTTTTATTTGGTGCTGATTCATACAATTCACCGATTCTTCTCTCTCTTAGGATTCCCTAGTCAGTAGGGTTAACTTTGATTTTTTCAGTTCGTAGATTGACATTTTATTTACAAATTCCATTTACAACTGATAGAAATATGACAAGTACAACCTACAAAATCAGGAGGAAACCCCCACATTCCTTTATAATTATATTTATAAATCCACAACTATTTATATGCAAAATATAGTGCCTAAAAAGTAAACAATGGAGGTGATTAGGTACAGTGCTTCTCAAGTAGCAAGAAGACACTCTTACTGACAAATAGTTGAAGATGTATTTGAATGTCTTTTTTCAGTATTCGGACCATTCAGAAGTCATTACTAAAGAAACAGTCTCCAACTTCAGTCAAAATATATCTTGTTTAGTACCTATTGCAGATTCTGGCAGGTTTGACAAGTCAATATTTAAATTTAGTTACAGGTTTAATGTATCCCAAAATCCCAATTCCCAAACCATTTTAACACTCAACAGAATGGAAGTCTATAAATATTATGTGACAAGCTGTTTTGTCTGCATTTTCTTTTTCTTCCCCCCTCCCAGAACCAAGCCTTGAGTGAAGGGCAGCCTGTCAGCCTTCACTCTGAATTTCCTAGCTTTTGTTGATTTCTGCCGCAGCCTCAAGGTTGTCCAAATGAATGGGATATTTTTGCCTTTTAATTTCCTTTAAAACAAACCCAATAAAGAAGGAAATATTCAATGAAAAGCTAGAACTGTTTACTTGGAAAACGTAGACTGACCACAAATGGGTAAATATGTATTTAGATAGTTTGTTGTATCATAGATTGTGATATCTGAACCCCAGAAATTTACATTTTATACGTGTATAATATTTTTAAAAAAGAAAGTTAACTAGCCCCATATTGAGACCATACATGCCAACTCTCAGGGTAAAATTCTGGTCCCATTTGAAGCCAGTGGGAGCTTTGCCACTGACTTCAACACAACCAGGATTTCACCCTTAATGCAGATGGATCATTTGGCTAATTATAAACCTTAAAAACCAGACTACATCACATAATTGATTTTGAACCAGATGTCCCCATTATTGGGTGTTCTGCTTAAAAAAAAAAAAGATCATACAATATGTGTGTGTGTATTTGTGAGTGTATGAGAGACTGCTGTGCTATGCAGAGCAAGGGAGGTAGGCAGGGTCTGATGTCAGGAGGTGTCAGGGTCTGATGTTAAGACTGATTGCTTCTGGCGGCTGTCTGAGCATAGAGACAGCAGGCCGACACACTGACTCTCCTCCAACACACAGACTCCTGCAACACACTCTCTGTCTCTAGGATTGCCAGGTGTTTGGTTTTTGACTGGAATGTGCGGTCGGCGGCACAGCTGGGCTAAAGTAGGCTCCCTGCCTGCCATGGCTCTGCGCAGCTCCCGGAAGAAGTGGCATGTACCCCCTCTGGCTCCTACACATAGGGGCAGTCAGGGGGCTCCGCATGCTGCCCCAGTTGCAAGCGCCGGTTCCACAGCTCCCATTGGCCGGGAGGCGCCTGTGGACAGGGCAGTGTGCAGAGCCGCCTGGCTGTGCCTCCACATAGGAGCCGGAGAGGGGACATGCCACCCCTTCCAGGAGGTGCTTGAGGTAAGCACTGCCCAGAGCCCGCACCCCTGATCCCCTCCCGTGCCCCAACCCCCTGCCCCAGCCCTGATCCCCCTTCCACCCTCTGAATCCCTTGGTCCCAGCCCAGAGCACCCTCCTTCAGTCCAAACCCCTCATCCCCAGCCCGACCCCAGAGCCCGCACCCCCAGCTGGAGCCCTCCGCCCCATGCCCCAACCACCTGCCCCAGCTCTTATCCCCCTCCTACCCTTCAAACCCCTCGGTCTCAGCTTTGAGCACCATCCTACATCCCAAACTCCTCATCCCCAGCCTCACCCCAGAGTCTGCACCCCCAGGTGGATCCCTCACCCCCCTTCCACATCCCTGCCCCATCCTGGAGCCCCCTACCAAACTCCAAACCCCTTGGATCCACCCCCCCAGCCTGGAGCCCCCTCCTGCACCCCAAACCCCTCATCCATGGTTCCACCCCCGAGCCCACAACCCAACTCTGTGAAAATGAGCGAGTGAGTGAGGGTGGGGAGAGTGAGCGACAGAGGAAGGGGGGATGGAGTGAGTGGGGGCGAGCCTCAGGGAAGGTGCAGGGCAAGGGTGTTCAGTTTTGTGAGAGAAGAAAGTTAGCAAACCTATCTGTCTCTCTCACATACACACTCCCTCCCACTCTCTCTGACTCCCCCACCCCCATGCTCCCTGTCACACTCTCGCTCCCACATACTTCAGTTGAAAAGCAGCTGGCAATCTAGTAGGATGCCCATGGAACAATGGTATTGAGAAACCTGCATCATGTGATGCTGTACCTGTCCCATGAAGCATTGCAAAGCCTTCCCAAAGCACCCTGTGGCCAATTTCACAATGGGATAGCTACCAATAGTGCACTGCTGTCTGTGTCAATGCAAGAGCTGCTAGTGTGGATGCACTTTGCCGACATGTGGACATGCAATAGCAGTTTAATTAAAGTGCTTTAATTAAAGCAGCATAACTTTTGGTGACTGTCGCAGGGCAAGTGAGCCCTGTCCCCTCTTGGGTGGGGTGGGGTAATTACTTCCGCATGGTCACGTCCTTATGATCAGCCTTTGTCTTAGGGAGGTGAGGACTAATAGTAAAAGTCAATATGGCCGCTGTCCTCTCACAGTTGTGTGGCCCAATGGGCAGAGTCAGTTACAGCAGCCCTTAAGTTCAGGTCAGTGTGGCCTAGTGGCCAGAGTCAATTACAGCAGCCCTTGCGTTCAGAGTCAATATCACAGCAGTCTGCCCTGAGATTGGTATTCATACTCTTGAACCACTGCAAGACAGGTTGACACCTACAAGCTTTATTTGTGTGAAGCCCATTGTCTTCCATTGGACTACTCAGATGTGTAAGGGTTGCTCATGTATGCAAAGGCTGCAGAATTGTGGTGTGATGTTCCAAGTCATTTATACAAATGATCTAGCTTAATGTGCCATCTTCATTTTGCCTTTAGGTATATTTGACAGACTAATAATCACTGGGTTTGTTGGGAAGGGCAGGTATCCCTACTAGTCACCAGGGTATAAATTGTTTCTGAGAACTCCTGTAATCTGTACATACCTAATATTTTTAGTGTTTCTGCATCAGTCTAGATACTTACCCATGCAATCTACAGTTTTGGGATTATTACTCAGAAAGGCCAAAGAATTAAAATTCTTAAAAGCAAGAAGGAACTGGCAAAAAAACATGTCATCTTTTGACTTTAGCAAAACTTTTGATATGGTCTCCTACAGTATTCTTGCCAACAAGTTGAAGACGTATTGGCTGGATGAATGGACTATAAGGTGGATAGAAAGCTGGCTAGATCATTGGGCTCAACGGGTAGTGATCAATGGCTCCATGTCTAGTTGGCAGCCAGTATCAAGCGGAGTACCCCAAGGGTCGGTCCTGGGGCCGGTTTTGTTCAATATCTTCATTAATGATCTAGAGGATGGTGTGGACTGCACCCTCAGCAAGTTTGCAGATTACACTAAACTGGGAGGAGTGGTAGGTACACTGGAAGGTAGGGATAAGATACAGAGGGACTAGACAAATTAGACGATTGGGCCAAAAGAAACCTGATGTGGTTCAACAAGGACAAGTGCAGAGTCTGCACTTAGGATGGAAGAATCCCATGAACTGCTACAGACTAGGGACCGAATGGCTAGGCAGCAGTTCTGCAGAGAAGGACCTAGGGGTTACAGTGGATGAGAAGCTGGATATGAGTCAACAGTGTGCCCTTGTTGCCAAGAAGGCTAATGGCATTTTGGGCTGTATAAGTAGGGGCATTGCCAGCAGATCGAGGGACGTGATCATTCCTCTCTATTCAATATTGATGAGGCCTCATCTGGAGTACTGTGTCCAGTTTTGGGCCCCACACTACAAGAAGGATGTGGAAAAATTGGAAAGAGTCCAGCGGAGGGCAACAAAAATGATTAGGGGGTTGGAGCACATGACTTATGAGGAGAGGCTGAGGGAACTGGGATTGGTTAGTCTGCAGAAGAGAAGAATGAGGGGGGATTTGATAGCTGCTTTAAACTACCTGAAAGGGGGTTCCAAAGAGGATGGATCTAGACTGTTCTCAGTGGTACCAGATGACAGAACAAGGAGTAATGGTCTCAAGTTGCAGTGGGGGAGGTTTAGGTTGGATATTAGGAAACACTATTTCACTAGGAAGGTGGTGAAACACTGGAATGGGTTACTTAGGGAGGTGGTGGAATCTCCTTCCTGAGAGATTTTTAAGGTCAGGCTTGACAAAGCCCTAGCTGGGATGATTTAGCTGGGGATTGGTCCTGCTTTGAGCAGGTGGTTGGACTAGATGACCTCCTGAGCTCCCTTCCAACCCTGATATTCTATGATTCTATGATCTTCAAACTACAGGGCTGGGTCTTCAAGCCAATGCTATTAACAGCCCAAACAATCCTTTATCTCCCTAGAAATAACTAACACTAAGATTGACAAGATTGCGGCCAACACGGGTCATGTAACAGTAACCACTGCAGCTGGTAAACACTGATCCTGGTAACCATACTAATGCAAGTGTTTCTTGAGATATATTGTGAGCTAATACACAAGATGATACATCAAAGTAATGAACTGTATCATCACTAGCTTCCCTCTAGAGAGACAGATTAAGGGTGAAATCCTGGCTCCACTGAAGTCAATGGCTAAAATCTCACTGAATTAAATAGAACCAAAATGTCACACTAAAAATTTCACTATTGAACAGGGCCTATGACTACTTACACCAGCTGAGGCTCTGCTCTCGGGGCCTCAAGTCAGCTAAACATTCAAGCATATAATTAACTCACATAGACTTGAAAGGGACTTAGGCACATGCTTAAAGTTAGGGACCACTGACATGCTTTGCTGAAAATAGGCCTCATTCAATATTGTAGAAAGGTTGTTAGCATGTACCAATTATGTTAAAATGTTCTAGAAAGGTAATTTATTTGGCAGTAATATGTTGGTACTCAGCAACTTTAATTAAGCATTTCCAAAATTTTAAATAATATATAAAGTGAAAGAGTTTTTAAACTTTTGAATGAGGAGAAGAAAATTTTTTCTTAAGCTTGACTGTTGCAGATATATTTTTGGCTTGTATATTAGTGCTCTAGATATCACATAATGAGTTTCTTTTGGATTAACATTTTAAACACCACAGTCTACCTGAAGCTGGTAAGAAAAGATAAAGTGAAGAGTACTGAAAAAATTAAAATACAGGCATGGACACACACGCACTCACGCACACACGCACACAGAAACAAAACAGTGAGGCAGTTTGGTTTCTTAAGGCTTTAAAAAAGAATACAAACAACCTTTATTTATGGTTGTCTTTGAAAATGTTTTATCTACTTCTCCCACTTACCTATTATGGAAACAGATAAAAACAATTTAAAGGATTCCAATAAAAACGGTTTGGCTTTGATTTATTGCCCCATATTAGCCGTTCAGTCTCCTGTGTCAAAACCAGGGTTCTCTAAAGCAATATAATAAAAAATTCTGTTGCAGTTTTTATTCTTGACTTCTCAACAGCATATGATTCTTCAGGAGAAGCAGCAATTCTGAGAGAAAACTTCAGCTCAGATGAGTCAGTTTCAATCACAGAGTCATGAAAAGGGATTTTATATGGCAGCCCATGCACCAGACCCAACCAAAGCTATATGCAGTGTAATGGTGGTGCCAAATGCATGCCAGTGCAAGTTTGGAGGCTTTTCTGAGTGTATATGCTTTCAAGGCCTTTCCTTCTCTGAATCCCATGATTTTTTCTCCTCCATCACAAATCTTATATTTCTTTCTACTCCCATGCACATCCTCCCCTTCTGCCACTTCTTCTGGGCCTCTTGCAAGTCCCCTAGCATGCTGATATCCACAGGGGTCTGAGGAGGTTTTTATCTGTATACCTCCATCACTATAGTGATGAGTGACTCACAATGTTGGAATTATTTATCCTCACAACGCCCCTGTGAGATAGAGAAGAACTATCCCCGTTGTACAGATGAGGAAGTGAGGCACATAGAGACTCAGTGATTTGACCAAAGTCACCCAGGATGTCTGTGGCAGAACAGGGAATGTCCCAGACTAGCATGCTAGCCAGTGGGCCAAACTTCCCCTCTCTGTGAGCTAAAATCTGGCATTTTGTAAATCCTGGCCCAGAAATGTTGTGTGCTCTACCAAGTTTCTCCAATTCTGAAAAACCCCAAAGGGCTCTCCTCCTACTAGTGCTGGGGAAGCCCTGGAGCTTGCAAGATGTGATGACAGGATATGCTAGTGTAGCAAAAATTGCCAGCTCTGCAGAGATCCCAGAATGGATTTGAGCACAGATAGGAGGGCTCCTGTGGTCCTTTTAACAGAGGTGAGGGAGAGTGTGTGACCTTTTAACCTTTTCAAACCTAGAAGACTTTCTGGTTCAGTTCCGTTTGAAATTTGAGCTAATCTATAAAATAAGGGTAATAAACACATCCTTTATCTGGCTTTTCTCTTTGGATTGTGAGAGCCACTTTTCTCATTTGAGCTTGCATGTGTAGGTTTCAGAATCCTGGGTGACTTCAGACCTGAAGTGAATAGTATTGTAAATTAAACATCGGTAATTCACTGTAAGATTTGTTAAGCCTCTGGGCATGGTGCAAGGCCCATATCCTCTGTCAGACACTTGAGGAGGAGGCAGGTTGATCTTCTGGGGTTGTTTGTCATTGACATTGTTCTTTTGCGGAGGATGAACACACTCAAATGTTATTATATGTTTATATTTTTTTTTGCAAGAATGCAACTTCTAGGTACCTGAGCCTGGGACGGCCACTTATTAATTGAATAATTCAGACCTTTACTAATCAAAATAAATATTATTTATTTATGTATTTATTATTAATTGTACTGTGGTCGTTTCTTGGAACCCCAGTCATGGACCAGGGCCCTTTGTGCTAGGTGCTGTACAAACACAGAACAAAAAGACAGTCCCTGCTCCAAAGAGCTGACAATCTTAAATACAAGACAAAGCGATGGATACAGACAAATTTACAGGAGAGAACACAGGAACACTGCAACAACATTGGACATCCTGGTAGGCAAATAAATAGGATAATTAAATGGATGCAAATTGGTATAGTCTACATGCTGAAGGGGTGAAAAGGTTTAGTTGTAGTGGGAAAAGCAAACAATGGGCGGCTGTATATCAAAGAACAAGACAAAATGGGTCAATAGGCAGCTTCATCTTATACTGTCTCTGATGGCCTGCTTTCTCTTACTCCTACTTACACATCTTTTTGATTCTGCTACCAGTCTTTCCATCCCATGCACTGTTTTTTGCTTACAAAGCCAAATCCACAGTTGGTGTACCACAGGGCACCTCCATTCACTTCTGTGGAGCTATGCAGAGTTAGGCCAGATGAGGATCTGGCCAGCAGCAGTGGGTTATTGATGTGTTACTTACATCATTTTAACTCCTCTACAAGGCACTCTCTGTGATTAACTTTTATCCTGTCTTGTTTTAAAAGATGATTTAAATACTCCCCTATTACTAATATGGCTGTTTTCATAGGTAACATGTTTTATATGACCTGAACTCTTTTAGTTCTTATGTTGTTTTTTTTTTTTTTTTTTTTTGGTGTGCCAGTGAAATGTGTTGCATCAGATAAGGCTTATAGCTACTTCTGCAAAATCATCTGACTTAGTTGTCAGGTGTTGAAAGGGTATATTTAATTAAATAGCAACTTCACCAGGGTTATACCTTGACATTCATAGATTCTAAGGTCAGAAGGGACCATCATGATCACAGACCATTGAACTTCCCCAGAGTAATTTCTAGATAGATCTTTTAGAAAAACATCCAGTCTTGATTTAAAAATTGTCAGTGATGGAGAATCCACCACAACCTTGGTAAATTGTTCCAGTGGTTAATTACCCTCACTGTTAAAAACATACCCCTTATTTCCAGACTGAATTTGTCTAACTTTCCAGCTATTGGAACATGTTATACTTTCTATGCTAGATAGAAGAGCCCATTATTAAATATTTATTCCCTGCGTAGATACTTGTAGACTGTAATTAAGTTACCCCTTACCTTCTCTTTGTTAAGATAATTGATTGAGCTCTTTGGGTCTATCACTATAAGGCATGACCCTTTTTTTTTTTTAAATATCAGGGTTGGAATGGACCTCAGGAGGTCATCTAGTCCAACCCCCTGCTCAAGGCAAGACTAATCCCTAGACAGATTCTTGCCCCAGATCCCTAAATGGCCCCCTCAAGGATTGAACTCACAACCCTGGGTTTAGCAGGCCAATGCTCTCATGGCTCTGAATAGACTTTAAGGTCAGAAGGGACCAATATGATCATCTAGTCTGCACAACGCAGGCCGCAGAATCTCACCCACCCACCCACGCCTGCAACATACCCCTAACCTATGTTGTAGCCACTGAAGTCCTCAAATCATGGTTTAAAGACTTCTTCTCTGAACCCTCTCCAATTTATCAATAGCCTTCTGAATTGTGGGCACCAGAACTGGATATAGCATTCTAGCAGCAGTCACACCAGTGCCAAATATAGGGGTAAAATAATCTGTCTGCTCCTATTCAAGATTCCCCTATTTATGCATTCCAGGATCGCATTAGCAATTTTGTCCACAGTGTCACATTGGGAGCTCATGGTCAGCTGATTTTCCACCACAGTCGCCAAATCTTTTTCAGAGATTTATTTTCTCAAATTCTGTTCATGCCTATGTTCTGGTAAAACAGCGTCACTTACTGTATAAACGGCATGTTTAAGAAAATCCTTGGGAATACTATTTTTGTAAATGACCTGATGCATGCTGTCTTTTTAGAGTCAATTTCTGCCTGCGTTTGATATGTGCTTTTCTGCTACTCAAAAATCAGAGCTTCTGAAAAGTCCGTTGTAAATCTCCCAAAAAGACATTCAGCCTGGAAACGCACCCAGAAATTCCCGTTTACCTGAACTATTGAACTGAACTGTTTTATTTGGGTGGAAATCTCATGAGAAGAGGCTATCTCAGGAGACTTCTGGTACTTCCAGCTCTCAAGGAAGACAGACACTGAAAGGTGATCAGCTGTCCCGTAGCATTTTGCCACTTCTGTTTCTGTACTTTGTCAGCACCACAATTGCAGATGCATCTATGAAAATTAAAATAATAGGTGGGAAAATATGAACTGAGCATTTCAGAACCTTCAAAAAGATCCAGAGTCAGATTCTCCAGTCTCAACACTGGCAAGGTTTCCCCTTGCTGCTCTTATGCAGCCCCACTTCTGCCCCCTGACTCAGGATTGTAAACAGGGAAGAGGTGATTTGACCACGGTACATCCCATTGATCTCAGGCCCTTAAGCAGCTGGTGCAGTTTAGAGCCACCTCTGAACTGCTCTAAGCTGTGTTGAGAGACCAGTCTGGCACTCAACTATCACAGCTAGACCTGCTGTGCAAGGATCTGGGAACCAAAGGTTTCTTAAAGTCCCCTTTGTCCATTTTTGAAAAGGTTTCAGACAGGATAGGGAGTGGTTCTTTTTGTTATCAAAATGATTACAGCCCTTTAATATTTTAGAGCACCTTTTTATCTAGATTTTAAGTTTTGCTGCTTAAGAAAGTTATTTAACAAAAGACACTAAATTAGTGGTTCTCAACTGTGGGTTAGGACCCCAAAGTGGGTCACGATTCTGTTTTAATGGGGTCGTCACAGCCCAAGTCCAAGCCCAAGCCTAAACCCAAACCCCACCTCCGAGGGCTGAAGCCTGAGGTTATAGGCCCCCCGCATGGGGCTGAAGCCCTTGGATTTTGGCTTTGGCCCACCAGCACGGGGCGGTGGGACTTAGGCTTTGGCCTCCCCCTGCCCTCCCCTGCTCAGGGCGGTTGGTCTCAGGCAGACTCAGGCTTCAGTTCCCTCTCCTGAGGTCGTGTAGTAATTTTTGTTGTCAGAAGGGGGTAACAGTGCAATGACGTTTGAGAGCCACTAAATCATCCAGAAACATTGCAAAAGTGATATGGGATATCACAGGTTTCTCACTTTTCAAAACTTTATCTCTCAAATGAGAAACTAGGAGTGAGTAGCTTTCTTTACATTTCATTTAGTTTTTGTAAAGTGAGTATAGCTGCGATATGCTCTATGCTAGCTTTCTGGGCACAAAAGCTGTATTAAACCTGGAAACAGGGTCATCCTTAGGCATACGCGGCTGCGTAGGACACCACAACCGGGACGGGACAGCAAGCAGGTAAGAGTGGGATTGGGGTTGTAGAGCCGAATGCGCTGGTGCAGCGCATTCTGAGGGAAGGGACTGCCGGGGTCTCTGGGAAGGGGCAGGGGAACTCACCTGTGTGACTCTCTACCCGCCGCTGTGAGTGAGGTGGGTTGGGCAGCACCGGCTCCGGTGGTATCCTTTTGCTGCCTGCGTAATGCGTTCTTCTTCTCCCCTCCCTAAGTGCTGAGCACAGCCCCCCAGTGGAGCGGCAAGCCCTCGCCTCCGCCCCGGCGGGGCTGGATGGGGTACAGATGATCAGGCCGTCTGGCTGCGTGCCGAGGAAGTGACTCAGCCAGCCTGAGTGCCTCCGCTCCAAGTGACCACACAGGCTGGAATGCACACAGCTGGCTGGGCTGGGGAGCACGTCTCTCACCCGGTGGGCGTGGCACCCTCGCAGTGATCCATCCGATCCGGGGGGAGCCACGCGGGGCAGGAGGAGCTGCCGTGGCCACGCGGGTCTCCCAGCCCCGAGATGCCGCACTTCACCATGGTGCCGGCAGCAGTTCCCAGTGGCGTGACCTGACCTGAGGGTTTGCTGCTGCTGTTGCCTCTCTGCACCCCAAGAGGTGGATTTTGGGGCCCCTCAGCTTTCCACCTATCTCCTCTACTGCAGCTGTTGGACCAGTAGGCCGTGGGTGAGCCAAGCATGAAAGCAGTACTGTGTTGCCATTGATCAGCTTTGAGCATGAACATGTTGTTAGCAATAGAACATTATTATCTGATCAGGGCTATTTTTTTTTTTATTTTTTTATTTTTTATTACCGATTATTTTTGTGTTGCTAAAAGCAAGTCGGGCACAGTTTAATAATATTGCATAGGGCCCCATAAATCCTAAGGATGGCCCTGCATGGAAAGACAGATTCTACCATTTACATCCATGCTTGTGAAAGCAAGGTAAAATTTTACCATCCTGTTGAAATGCTCTTTGTGGGCTTGATGTTGCTCTCACTGCATTCAATGAGAGCACAGTTGGAATCTGAGCCAGTGAAGTATTAAAGTCTTACTCAAATATTTCCTCAGCCTGTCTATACACTGGTTCAAAATTACACTCTCAGTTATGCTGCTCTACAAACTAAATAACTCCACTGAAGTCAATGGAGTTATGCTGTGTTTATACCAGTGTAATAGCAGCATCCAACGTCTGGAAAAACAATTGCTGAGACTAAAAAGTAGAGTGTTCTATTATTTTGTCTAAGTAATAACTTGATATCACATTGCTGCAAAACTTGCTATTTCTTGAATCTACCACAGCACCTGCAGGGCTGACATATGTGCAGTGGGTGAGACATCTGGTTTGGAACAAAGCCATCTTTCAGCCAGGAATAAACTTCACTTGTTCTTCAACCACAAATAACAGACTGAGGGTAGGGATGAAAGCTAAGAAAATGTTTAATAATGCAATATCAAATTGATTACAACGGTAATAGCTTACAGGGCATATGATTTCATTACTTCTCCAGAACACATGGAGTTTGACAGCTTTTAATTTTTGTAGCCACCGGGTTGTGGTTAACTAGGCATGATTTACTATCTTAGTACCAGATTGTGGCCTCTTACAAACCTATACAGGATAGTAAGGGGGCATAAAGTACTTCCTTATTCCCCTGTACCACCTACCAGCATTAGGTTAGTATGAAGCAACTCACCCTCCTATGCAAATGGGCAGGGAATGGGCAGTGCATGGACTCTGTCACCATAATGTGCACTAGCATGCTGGGGGACGTACACTATGGCAGGTGTAGGGTTCAGGGTAAGTTCCCTCCACCCCCTTCCGAGTAGGACTCACAGAACTCTGATTTTCTGGTTGGGGCTGCCCCGGGGGCAGTGCAACCAATGCACTGTCCCCATACATTGGACTTGTGCGAAAGCCAGGATTGAGCCCTGAGCCTGCCAGATGCCTTCATGTCCCTTAAACAATGTGATGGGCTTTGACAGCATCAAAATAGGTGATTGGTCCAACTGGTTGAAATATTTTTGGATACTTAGTAAATTAGAGATGTTTGGGAGACTACTCTTCAGTAAATATGTGGTTGCTGCCATTGTGAATTATATCATTTCTGATAGTACATTTGAGAAATATTATATATCCTGGAGGAGTGGTGTTAAAATAATTTGGTTTTGGTGCTTGGCAACATGGCCACCCGTAATATGGGTATTTGGGGTGTGTAACACTATACTGACCCTTTAAGGTTGAGAAAGGAAGACTCCATGGCCATGCTACTCTGTTCCAGGAGTTGTGTCTTAGAGGCATTTAGACTCCCAACTTCCAGTGGTTTAAATAGAAGTTAGGAGCCTAAATACCTTTGAGGATCTGGGCCAAAGAAAATAATCACTGAGAAAGAAGAAGTGGTCCTGGGATGACAATTTATGGGTTGGAAGAGAACACAGCTTCTGACTCTGTCCAAGGCTTGGGATGAGAACCTTGAAGTGTGGTGGGGGAAGGATCCTCTCTTTCTCAGCCAAAAGGACTTTTGGGAAATGTAGTCCCAGGGGCTGCTGGGATTTGCAGACTTCCACAACAAAGCATGCTGGGAAGAAGAGCAGGATATAAGTAGTTTGCTGAAGGCAGGAGAGAATGAAAAGAGAGCTGGAGAGGTTGGCAGTTGTTCTGAGAATCAAGGTGCAAGCTGTAGACTTATGGTTTTCCTGTAGCAGGCAGAACTCTGAGGAGACTCGAGACAGGAACACTGGCAGAAATTCTTGGGAGGAAAAAACCCTGGAGTAGAGTGTTTTTTTGTTTTGTTCCTTGAACTTTATTACAAGGCTCTTCAGTTTGTTTGTGTGTACTTCAGGATCAGTGCCCTGAGTCTGGGTTCTTCAGAAAAGGAAAGCCCCAGGGAGCAGCTACATAGTTTGTTCTAAAAGAGGTCAGTGGGTGTGGCCTTTGGGGTGTGTTGGCCTGCAACAGGGGGCATTTGTGAGCAGCCAGTAGGGCTGATTTAAAATTTTTATTAAGATGCTGTTAAAAAAAAAAAGTGAACAGAGTTTGAGCATAGAAGTTTCTGGTTATTGGGGAATAATGTACAGATTATCTAATACTGTTTAATCTGATCTCCAGTAAAAGTGTATTTGACTGTATCCTGGTATTCTAAAGTTGAGTATAAAAGCCGACCTTTCCATTATACTAGCCCATGTGCTCTCAACTGTACAATTCAGAGGCTGTTGCTCACCCTGCATCACGTGACTTACAAAGCAAAAGGATTAAAATTAAGCAAGTGTGCCTAAAATAGGTGTTACAATATAGCCTGTTTTGGCTTAGCCTTTCCCACTGCCTATTTGACCTATTTTGTTTTGGTGTATGAAGGTATATGACCTTCACTAACTGTGTAAAAGAACACTCTTAAATGGTGTAGTCACCAGCAATTTTCACTTAATAATACCTTAATTGGGACAAAGCTGCTCTCTTTCCGCAGTGCAAACAGAATCTGAACGTGCTTGTGGTTGTTTACTGAACAAAAAAAAGTTACTTTTAACTTCTGTATTCCACACCACTATTTATTTATCAGTTGTATTATTGTAGCACCAAGGAGTCTCACTCTCAATCTCTCTTGCTGAAACTCATAGACTTTAAGGTCAGAAGGGACCACCATGATCATCTAGTGCCAATGGTTCTCAAGCAGGGGGTACACTGAGGTCTTCCAGGGGGTACATGAACTCATTTATGTATTTGCTTAGTTTTACAATCGGCTATATAAAAAGCACTAGTGCAGTCAGTACAAACTAAAATTTCATACAGACAATGACTTGTTTATACTGCTCTATATACTATACTCTGAAATGCAAGTACAATATTTATATTCCAATTGATTTATTTTATAATTATATGGTAAAAATGAGAAAGTAAGCCATTTTTCAGTAATAGTGTGCTGTGACACTTGTATTTTTATGTCTGGTTTTGTTAGCAAGTAATGTTAGGTGAAACTTAGGGTGTATAAGACAAATCAGACTCCTGAAAGGGGTACAGTAGTCTGGAAAGGTTGAGAGCCACTGATCTAGTCTGACCTCCTGCACGTGGCAGGCCACAGAAACCCATTCACCTGCTGTTTTATTCTGGGTAAATAAAGAGTCATGGGTGGAGGATGGAAAGGAAAAGCAAGAATGGCTCAATAGCCTGGTGGTTAGAGCGCTCACCCAGCATGTAGGTGACCCGAGATCTAGTCCTGCTGCTGTAATGACTCTTTAATTATTTATCCAAAGTGGAACAATTTCCACAGAAGAGATTGAGGCAGCCCTACATCAGAATATCCCAGAACCCAGTGGATAGGGAACTGAGGTGGGGGGGTCCCTGTTCAAATCCCTTCTTCTCTGGTAGAGGGGAGATCTGAAACAGGTATCACCCACATCACAACTGAGTATCTTAACCATTGAGCTAAAAGTTAAAAGGAGTTAGGCATACTCTGCGCACATCTACTGGATCAGGCTGTGCAGTCGGGCAAACAAAATCATATCTTCCCCTGCTTTGTGAATTCCTTGGGGGCTTTGGCAGCCAGACACCTAGAGGGAGGCCCCACTGTGCGTGGTCAGGGGCAGAAAGATAGATGGATAGAGAACTTTTACATATGTTTTTGTAGTAAGATTTGGCACCTAGAGGGTTCAATGGCAGCTGAATGGAGGTTTTGTGAATAGCTGTGGTGCCTAAAACTAAAATGCAGCTAGGCACTTGTTAAGGCTGAATCCCCACTCTGTCACTCCGAGTGCAGAAGGTAGAAGCCTGCAAGGATTCTAAAAATTAATACTTGCCACTCCCAAGGTTACAGCTTTTCTCTGACCTTGGCTTGGTAAGCACTGCCACCACCCAAATTAAAACAAACAAACAAACAAAACCCCACCCTTGGACCCAGGAAGGAACACTTGGGAATTCCTCCCTATGGGGTACCCTCAAGCCCTTTCACACACACCCCTCTGGGGAAGAGCTGAGAAAGAAAACAAAGGAAATTAGCTGTGGCTACCAGCTAAGCAAACAACAGGCACAAACCTCTTAGGACACCAACAATCCTGTTCTTAAAAAAGGTAAATTTTATTAAAAACAAAAAGAAAGAAAATACATCTGGAACTTAGGCTTTTGCTAGATTTTAAAAAAGAATTTCCAAAAATTAAGCACCCAAACTAGCTTTCTTGCAGGTTCAGCTTAAAGCTTACAAGCAAACAAAAGCATCAGGGGTTAGCACAGAGGAGATTCACAAGCCAAAATAAGAAACAAACCTGATTGTATTTTACTAAACATTCCCTAGCCAAATAATTTCTTCACCAATGGGAGCCATGACCGGCTGAACCTGTGGACGTGACAGGTAAACAAACTGACCAGGCCCGCCAGGATGCTTATCCTGGCGAGCCACATGCCAAAGGTTGGCGATCCCTGCCATAGAGTTTAAAATCATCAAATTTTGGTGTAGACCCGTTTATAAGCAGACCCCCGCTCTTTGATGCGTCACTTTTTTACCAAAAATATTTGGCTTATGAACAAGTATATACGGTAGATATTTTTATCCCCAAAGTGGCTACACTGCAGCGGTAGGCAATGTAATTCCTATATAGTAGGGTGATTCCTGTGTGGCAGAGTTTGTACAAAATCAGCAAGGTTAATTATGTTGGATTCATTAGGATAAAAGGTGCAGCAAAAACTTATTTAAAATGCAACCAACCATCTACTCGCTACTATAAATCTTCTTAATACTATGACATCTCTAAGATTTACTCTGGAGTGAAAATTAAATTGTTTAAAATTTAGTTTAAGTATGGTTACAACTAGAATGGCCTAAACATGATCAAACTGGGCATGTTCATGTTTGTAAAGAGATTTGGCCCTGTTAGTAGTGGCCAATTAAATGTGTTGGAACACTTTTATTTGGAACTGTATTTAAACCTCAAATAAAACAAACTGGGTTTTCCAGACATACTTGCTGACAGGCAGTTTGAAATAAATTACCGTGAAACTGACATGATTATATTGTATTTTGACAAATAAAATTTGCAGAATTTTAAAGTATCAGGCACAAAATTTTTAATTTTTTGGTGCAGAATTCCCCCAGGAATAACTGTAATAGTATCCTATTGAGTCAATTGCAGAGTGATTATTGCATAAACATTGTTATCCCTGAAGATCTCCATACCAGAACAGAGTCTATTAGATTCCTTGGGTGGACTGGGAAAACAGACTTGTAGCTCTGAGAGAAAAGTGACTTCATCTTAGAAGAGGGGATGATCTTATATGACAAAAAGTGTTAAATTCACACCTCCAGTGCCCAGTCCAATCCCAAATATCAGATGTGAAATGGGTCCCCCAGTACCAGATGACTCTGAAACCACCTGGGATAATTCCCTGGTTGCAGGGGCATGTGCAAGGGGGAGCAACAAGGGGAGAGCTAGAGAGCTCCTCTCCCCCCAGGGCTGCAGTGAGGAGAGCAAACTCCTCACCACAGCCCTGGGGCTGGAGGAGTTCTGCTCTGCCTGCCACAGCCCTGGGGGAGAGCAGCTCTCTTGCTCTCCCCGCTACAGCCCAGGGGCAGAAGGAGTTCTGCATCCCCCATAAGGGCCCTGGTGCAGGTAGAGCTCACTTTCCTCGCTGCAGCCTGGGGATGGGAGGAAATCTCTCCCCCCCCCCCTTTTTTTTTTCTACTATGGTATTTCCTCCTAACATATAGTGCGCAAACTCAGTTAGGTCATACATGTATCCCCATAAAGTGAGGTTATGGATGCATGTGTACCTACGTGGTTTGCACATGTTCCTCCCATAATATTAAGGAGCCCATGTTCAAGGTGGATTCAAGGTACAGTTTGTGGAAATGGTGAATATCCTGCTGTTTATGTCTTTGCATATGATGTATGTGCATGTGTTGATATGGTTTAATGTGTATAATATGTGTGTTTAATGTGCCCCCGCCCCCCAAGCGGTAAAATTTAAATTCCTGCGTATGCCCCTGCCTGGTTGTTCTGAAGGCCATTAGATCCTGAGAGACTATGCAAGAGCTAAGTAATAAGAAGGAATTACAAACAAAGTAATCACAAAATCCTTAAACCAGACTGTTATCTAAAGGTGTAGTAGACAGTCATGGTCCTGTAGTGGTGACCCTGTGTCACAGTAAGTCACATGATGTTTATTTAGATGTGTATCTAAAAGTGGGTAGCTGTTGCTTTTGCGAGGGTGGACAAGAAAAGCCCACCTTGGACAACTACGTATCTTCTTTCATAATATTTTGTGCAGCATGATATGGATCTTGATAATCTTCTGCAGTGATCCATTATCACCATAAACATATCCCCATGGTCAAAGGAAACTCTAGGTGCTGTGCAGTGGCATAGGCTATGTCCACACCATCACTTTTGTTGGTAAAACTTTTGTTGGTCAGGGGTGTGAAAAACCACACACACACCCCGACTGACGAAAGTTTCACCGACAAAAGCACCAGTGTGGACAACGCAATGTTGGTGGAAGACACTCTCTTATTGACATAGCTACCGCCGCTCATTTAGGGGTGGTTTAATTATGCCGGCAGGAGAGCTCTCTCCTGACAGCATAGAGTGGCTACACAGGAGACCTTACAGGGGCACAGCTGCAGCAGTACAGCTGTGTCACTGTAAAGTCTGTAGTGTAGACATAGCCATAGTGAATGTAACAGACTTATCTGGAGTGGTGTTAGTCTACTAGACAGATTTGATTCTGGGAGCAGCACTTGAGGTATTTTTTACCTGAGGTCCCAGGCAGGGAAGGCAGTAACACAACAGTCAATGCAGACTGTGTCCTTGTTAAACACGCATAACCTATAAAGTTACCATTAGCATTGTTACACTGAGTAAAACATTTCAGCTTCCTTTCCTTTATTTTCCAGGCACTTGACAAGAAGAGCTCCTGAGGCTATGAAGTGAGTCATGCGGAAGCCAGTTTAGCTATAGTAAATAAAGGCCTTATAATAGGTCCATTGAACTGTGATGACAGCTGCTGCTGGGAGGCATTAAAACGTGTGGTAAGTGCTGTGCGATGGAACAGGAAGAAAACAAGGGAAAACATGTTTAAGTTTGCAGGGAGTCAAGTCAGGTGAGGACTCCAACATTACAGGAAAGAAATGGTGCAGAGGAGAAGGTATGTGGCAATTTATGGCATAATGTAGATGGTTTCTGCAGCCTAGATGTACATGTAGAACCACTCTACATGTAAAGAAGGTTTGAAGCAGAAGCGGTAGCTGAATCCCTATTATATTCAACTGGCAAATTTGAGGTGTAGCACAACACTGGCACGCAAGCTATGGGTTTAAGAACTGAATATTCCAGCATCTGCATCAGCTTGTTTGTTTTTGTAGTTCTCATTTCAGCAGTTAGAAAGAATGCTTCAGCCATTGGCAGGATGTGACAGCGCAGCCATATCCGAAATGGGTGAGCTAGATAAATGCTCAAATCAAACAAGTGACAATTAAAGTCAAACGGTTTGCCCCTGTGCCAGACTGGTTAGTTTGTTAGTTGTGTTGGATTAGACTCACTGAGATTTTGGGCCAGAACCTGTGGCTGAAGACAGTGGAGCTACACTGACTTGCACTAGCTGAGGGTCTGGCCCTTTATTTTGATTTCAAGTCAGTGCATATTATTGTAAGACACTTCAGTGCCTGTTGATAGATGCCTTACAAGCATATTCAGTAGTTGTAAAAAAATAAACATGTAAGATCCTGATTTACTTACTACTTTCTTACTTTCAGCAATTATGAACAGTTTAATGAAAACATTTCATACATACAGTGCTCATTACTGAAATACGTGAGAATCACACAGAGCAACAGAGAAGGCTTTTAAAAAGTGGAAACGGACAGGTTTGGGTTTTTTTTTTTTTTTTAAAGACAAAGGCAGTGTTAAAACAATTAAAAACAGGTGGCAAAACCAGGAATCATGCAGCATTTTAAAATAAAGCTAGGAAAAAGCGATACACAGTAAACAACTTTGAGAATTTTGAAAATGTAAAAAGATGTTCCCCAAAATTTTTTAAAAATTGAACAGCTCTGCAGCTGGTTGTAAAAAACAGTAACAATTTCATCAACTTTTCAAATTCTTACTAAATTTTTACAAACAAATTCTTAATTTAAAACATTCAATTTTTTTCATTAAAACATTTCAACAGCTGGAATTAAAAACTAAAGTAAAAATTTAGTTACGAGTTTAAAAAAGAACTAGGGAAATCTGGGGTTCATAGATTATAGGTTTTTTGTTTGGTTTGGTTTGGTTTCCGGGCCAGACGGGACTGTAAAATCACCTAGTCTGGGTTCTTTTTTGCTTTCTGCCTGGTGAGCCCTTAGGGTTCTCATTTTTTAAGCTTTTCTCCACCATCATGAGGGCATGTGTGTGCATGCCTGTAATATATATGATTTCGACAATTAATACTGATTTTGATTTTTAAGCATTTTTATTTCTATGTTAATTTTCACAGTTGTGGGAAATTACAGGGGGTTATAATTGGGGTTGGTGTTAGTGTTATGGCAATGCTGACAACAGGGCTGCACGAGGATTCCTGTGCAGCTGAGGGGTTCGAGACACCCCAGCACAAGATGAGTGGGAGGCTGAGGTCCTGGCCTGATGCAGTGAAGATGCCAGGCCAGGGCCACGAGGAGGCGGCAGAGTCCCCAGCTGTGGGTGAGGCCTCCCTGCTGAACAGTTCTGGGACATCCATCCTCTATACTCCTGTCTGGTGAGTCAGTGGAACTGTGACAGTGGGGCTGCAGAGGGCTCCCTTCACAGCTGTGGGGCTGGTGTGGGGAAGGTAGCAGTCCTGGCAGGGCAGAACAAAGACCATCAATCAGGGCTGCAAGGAGGAGGAGGCCCCCTGGCTGCTGAACGGGTCCTGCCCGGGGATGACCCCCATACTCCTAGCCGTTAGCGAGCAAGGCCTTGACAGCAGGGCTGCAGAGGGCTCCCTGCCTGGCCATGGGGCCGGTGACATCAGATTCCTGTGGGCACTAGGTTTGGGGGAGGCTGTGGTTGCTGACTGTTATTGATTGTTTTTTGTTGATTTTGGGGTCAGATGAAATAGACGTTTCCAGGTGACTAATGATTTAAATTGAATCCTGCTTAGCCTACTTATGAGGCCTGACAGCCAGCAGTAACTTATGGCTACTAGTGTATGCTGTAGAATGGGAAGCTCAGTGACCTCTGCAACTAAGGTGCTTAACTAGAAAAGTAGGAAATTAGTTTTAAAAAAGACCTGTAAAACAATTCTCCTTTTCCCATGGTGTCCTGCCCAAAGCATATCAGTATCATAACAGGAAAGACAAACCCATTGACTGGATAGTTTTATCTCATTTAGAAAAGCCCTTTAGACTTGAAGAGAGAGTTACGGTAAAAGCTTTTTCCAAACAGGAAAATCTTCCAAATTAATTGGCCTGGTTTGTTTGGCTTCAGAAAATACAATTCCCCTCTTACGCTGGTGCAACAGCTAAGTGATTTAGATAATAAGCTGTTTTTCATTCACTTCCTATCAGTCCAACACTCCTGTGAGAGAAAACAGAACCAACCTCTTGTCTGGAAATTCCTAAAGAACCGGGGGGACAATTCCATGAGGGGCCTGGCATGGCACCTACTATCTGCCAGATCCCAGTTACCACTTGATAAATGCTGCCTTTACTAATAGAGGAATTAATGCAGCTTACACAAGGGTATTTCGTTTACAGTGCTGACAAACAAAAAAGGATTAGTTAAAAAAACATTGTGCTTAGTGGAGTCTGATTAACCTTCTGACCTGGCATACTGCAGATGTCGCCATTCCAATCTGTGTGATGGATAGGGGTACAGTTTTACCTTGAAGATGTGGCTTTTAATAGTCCTAATAAAAGCCACAATAGTCATTATTCATGGGGTATCATAATGGTGAATATCATGATTTTTAACTCCACACTTGAGCTCTTTCTTCCTCTCAGTTCATCTGAATCCAGGATGCTCATCTCAGAGCAACGGAAGAATCACTTCTTCTTCAAATGGTCATGCAGAGAAGGGTTAAAAATGGCACAGACTTACTACAAAAGTTAGAATAATAAGTTAATAAATGTTTAATATAAAATATTATCCAGTGGCTATTCTAATCAATAAAATGCAGAACTTTGGCTGGTTGGCAACTGAGGTAAGGGAGCACATCTGCTTTTATATTTAAGAAAGTCGACCTTATGGAGGATTATGATTAAACAGTAATAACCTTCAAGAGAATCAGTTGTCATAAGTATAAAAATGGAAGTGTACTGCATAGATTGAACACACTGTGCAGAGCAAGGAATATTTTTGTGTATCTTTGTGCTAAATGACTAGTTTTTACAACCAGAAGCACCACATCGTTGTTATTGGGCCATACACAATACTTTACTCAAATGTGAAAGTGCTTTATGACGTTATGTGAATATATTAAATGTGGCACCCATAGCCCTTCCAACAGTTAAAACAAAATACATGCTCATATAGTCTGTGAGAGGTGACTGGATTGAATGAATAAACTAGCTTTGTGTTGATAAAGTCAAGGTTAATATAAACCACTATGTCTTTTTATGATCTGAAGCTAGCCAAACTCAGGTTCAGTCTGGAGGACTGCCAGAAAGTAAGTTATGTAGTGGGGGGATCTCTACTGAGAATATTCTGCCATTGCCCTGGAAATGAAAAATCCCAAATACTTTCTAAAAGGGAAGACAGTTTAGGGCAAAGTCCTGCAGTTCCTTACTCTGTCCTGTTTGCAGAAGTCTTTGCCTGACTGTGCACTGAATAAGGACTGTATCAACCTGCCTATCTCAGTTTAAAAAAAAAAAATCCTAATGTTCAAGGCTGTGTGAGCTAGTTGAGTATTACATGGCAGTTTCATTTGCCCATGCAGTCATTACAACATGACCATCTAACTCATTTTTGTAAAATGCTTTTGAGACACTATTGACCTGAAAAGTGTCATAAAAATGCTAATGTCTAGCCTAGTCAGTTATTCAGAACTGAGATCCTCGAAGTCAAGACAACTGTCATTGAAGCCAGGTAGAGGTGGTTAGGAATTTTTCACAAAATTTTAATTTTCTGTCAGGAAAATTGAAATCATAGCACTCTAGCTGCCGAGTTGGAAGGGTCTTATTAATTTCACATTCTACTGGGGGGATGGGGAAGTGCGGCAGGAAAGTGAAATTGACAAGAGCTTATAGGCAGGCAGTTTGCAAGCCAATAAATTCCATTACACTTCTCCCAAAGCAGAATTTTTCTGCTGCTCTGCCCTTCCCACAAAAAAATATTGTAGTTTTTACTTTGTCCCAATTCAGGATGGAAAAACTTTCAAAAATGCGAAGTGCTTCATAAGAATGGCTTTTCATTTTTTGGCTGGCTCTAAAGAGAGACAGTGTGGCCTAGTGAACAGAGCACTAGAATGGAACTCAGGGAATCTGTCTCAGTCACTGGCCTGCTGCATTAACTTGGACAAGTCACATCACTGCTCTGGGCCTCAGTTTCCCCATCTTAAAATGGGAATGAAGATACCAAGCTCTTTTGTTAAATGCTTTGAGGTCTACTGATAAGTGCTATATAAGAACTAGGGTGGTATTATTAACACTAAGAATGTCTCCATTTTGACATAGTGAGCATCCAATGAAGACAATCAAATGTAATCTGTTATTATAAACAAAGTCCAGAAAAGAGTTGCTACATTAAAGAAAACTTCTGCTGAATGTCAGGTCTGAGCTTTTCATTAAAACAGCTGGAATGTGTCAGTTATTTATACTTACAAACACCAGTAATTTGTGGCAATAGTGCTTTTTTTATTAATATCTGACTAATTATTTTAAAGCTAAATATATTATTTTCAGCTCATTTTCCATAGCTGAGTATAACAGGGATGGGAAGAGAGCACAAAGGACAAGAGGTTGGGTGGAAAAAAGGAAAACAATTAAAAATTTGGCACAGCAATAGAAATTTGGCATGTACAGTGCTGTCAGCTATCAGAAGGGAATTAAAAACTTTCTCCCTTCTGCCCCCTCCCACTCCCTTCTGGAAAAAATGAATCAGATGGAACCATCAAGAAGATGTATGTATATGTAAGACACCTGCAAAGACCGTGTGGAACATTCAGGAAAGTATCCCCGTTTCAGACAGCATTTAAGTACTTGCTTAAGTCCCACTGAAACCTGAATAGGGATGGAATTAAGCATGAGCATAAATGCTTTGCTAAACTGAGGTCGCCGTATGGTGAATTAATCACATACATAAGTCTTTGCAGGACTAGGACCTTACTGACATCTGGGTGTTATTATTGTAAGTCTTGTTCTTCCTCTTTTTTTCCGCTGTGTGAGACCCTCACTTGTTGCTCCATGGCTGAATTTAGGCTGTCAGCTATTTGAAAGCTACCCTTCTCTGCACCAGCCTGATATCTGGTTGTCAGGGGAATTTTACCCAAAGGGAGGTGGCACTACCATTGCATCCCCCTGGAGCTTTCATCCAGCAAGACATCATTAAGGCTGTGTCTACACTACAAAATTATGTCGACCTAACTTACGTTGGTATACACCCACTGCAGTTATTAAATCACTTGTGTGTGCACACACTTGGCTCCTTGTATCAGCAGTGCACATTCTCACATTCTCACCAGGAGCGCTTGTATTGATTCTATTGTCACTGTGGGGCATCCTGAAAGCTATTAACAGTCAACGTAAGCAACACAGTGTCTACACTATGTCACCTAATTAAGTCAATCGTGACTCTACGCTGGTTGGGGAGGTGGTGTTATGAATCAGTATAGAGAGACACTTACATTGGCGGGAGCCAAATTTAAGTGAAGACATTTCCACAGCTAAGTCAACGTATGGTAGCTTACAACAACCTATCCCTATAGTGTAGACCAGGCCTGAGTTACAGTCAGACCTCTGATGGTGGAAATTGATCTAGACTCTGGGCTAAGTCTGAGATTCTGTGTTATCACTCTGTAAAAAGGAGACGTAAATATTTGCTAATCTACCACCTGGGGTGTTATGAATGTTATTTAGCTAGTGTTTGCATGGCACTTGGGAAATATTAAGCACTATATGTGCTGAGCATTAATGTTGTTTTGCTATGAAGTCCATACTACTATTCTAAAGGGATGAGATAGCTCAGAACATTTCTTGGACAGTTCCCAGTTAGCAAATTAAATAATCAACATAAAAACAAGTCCTCTTTTCCATTTGTTTTGGCATGCATTGGCAAACAAAGGACTAAGCAGCACCCAATAATAAAAAGTTGTCACAATAATCTTTTTCTGTTTGTTTGCTGTAAAACAATGTGGGGCAAGGTCTAACCCACACAGAAACATCTAAAAGGAACTGTTATTATTTACATTTCATTAAGGGCGGCCAGGATATTATACATGGTAGCTTTTATGTTAAGTGTTACAATACTACTATTTGCTATGTGGCTGCTTTTGATCTTGGACCAGTGCAGGCTGAAATGAGTGCTGAAGACACTATAGAAGTGATACCACAGATCTGCCAATGCAGCCAAGCTACACAGAGCTCAGATCATGGGACTGGAGTGCAAAGGTGGCATAAAGCTCACCTTTAAGCCTTCTTGATCCTAGTGCTGCCCTGTGCAGAGTGCCTTATGAAGCAATAGCTATGAGAGATCTAAAGCAGATCCTTGTACTCTGGGCTATGGACTGTGGAAGGAATTTAGCCCTCTGTGCATTTGATTTATGTGAGATTCATGTAAGTACACCACAATGTATAATATATATAAATGCAGTTATTTCCATATGGGGGAGTTCCAGACACACACACACACAGCTGGAGTTCCACACTTTGGTTCATTGTTAAAAATGTAATAGTAAACCACATTTCCTCAGACAAGCCATGGGCACATGTCCTGATCAGTGGTCTTAAAAGTAAGTCATGAATGAGTTATACAGTTTTAAAAAAACAAAACAAAACAAAACCCTCCCCTTTTATTCAAACCCTGGTAAATGGCCAATTGACAGCAACCAATGTTTTCCCCCACACAACCACCTTTAGGCTCAGAACAAACATAAGAAATTTCAGCTCTTTTCAAAAAGCTGATAAAAAAGTGCTTACTATGAAATTGTTACCTCAAACATCCCTACATCATCAATGCGACACAGCTGTACTGTTCAAAATAGACTCTGGTGAGGGTGTGAATACTTCCTTGAGAAGGGTGTGCTAGCTTTAGTCCCCTTTTCTATTGTATAGCATGGTACAGAGAATATGAGATATAGGTTACCCTAGTGAGTATAGTAAGCAAAGTAAATAAGCCCAGTTCCACATACTTAGACTGGGGCTTCAGTAAATGATATATTTTTCATAGTTGTGGACAGTACACTTCTACCCCGATATAAAGCTGTCCTCAGTAGTCAAAAAATCTTACCGCGTTATAGGTGAAACCGCGTTATAGCGAACTTGCTTTGATCCACCGGAGTGTGCAACCCCGCCCCCCCCGGAGTACTGCTTTACTGCATTATATCCACATTTCTGTTATATTGGGTCACGTTATATTGGGGTCAAGGTATATATGTGCTTTGAAGCCTAGAACACCCATGGCTCCGGGAGACTGTATGTCCTTCCTAGATTTATGCAAGCAAACTGTGAATCAATAGTACCTTCAGCTTTCATCCACACCTAAAATAATTTCCTAGTAGTCTGGGAAATGTACTTTTTTCTTAATCACATTAATGTACTACAGGTATTAGAGATACAGTAGCAATACCCTTTGTTTCCAGATTTCAGTATTCATGGCCAAATTCCACTCTCAGAAATTGATATAAATCTGGAATGACTCCACTATGAATGAAGTTATTTTGCATTTACACCTGTTTAAGTGGGACCAGGATTTGGCACTATGTGGTAAAGTTTACCTACAGTAAATACATCAAAATTGAGAATTTTTTACATGAGAAAAAAGTATGTTCCATTTTTTGTTCACCTTTTCATTAAGTGCAAAGGGAAATGACCCAAATATTTGAGTTTTATTAAGAGGTTTTCAGTTGTGTAGCTGATCACCTCCCTGCACTCTGTAATTGGCTCCATTTTAGTGGTGATTCCTGTGTGTATAGGGAGCCTCCTAGTTAGGGCCCTACCAAATTCACGGTCCATTTTGGCCAATTTCACAGTCATGGGTTTTTTTAAATCGTAAGTTTCATGATTTCAGCTATTTAAATCTGAAATTTCACAGTGTTGTAATTTTAGGGGTCCTGACCCATAAAGGAGTTGTGGGGGGTTGCAAGTGTAAGCAGAGTCAGGATGAGCTCTACCCTGACATCTGGTGGTGAATTATGGCGAGTGTGGAAAAGAACTCCAAGGGCTGATCTTATTTGCATAGGCACACCCACCCGCCTGGCATGAGACAACAGCAACTGAAAGTGGTTACTTTGGCTGGTGTGGGATCCCCAGTTTCTCTGTTATTGGGGCAGGAAGAATAAAGTTTTGTTACCCTGATTCTGTGAATCAAGGCCAGTGGAACCGTTGTATGACAGAAGGACTCACCATTAACTAAGTAGCACTCGCTTGACAAGGGGCATGGGTTACAAAACCTAGTGAATTGAGAGAGGTAGGGGGCAGGTATTTGTAGTTGGTGGTGTAGGCCCCTTTTGTGAGCCTGAGCCACCAATTACATCTCCTCCTCTCTTCACTGTTGAATGTCAGAGCTAACTTTAATTCCATTAGGAGTCTAGTTACAGGCTGCTGAGCTGAATTCACTTTGGGCCAATAATGCACCAGCACTGGGGCTCCCCTACTACTAGCTGAAATCACAAAAGAGCTAAAGTTACTAAGAGCTGAGATCACTGAGTGCTGTGTTAACTAGTGGGGTAGCTGAAGCTATATTGCTAAGCGGCTGGCGGAGCAGTTTGCGGGGACGGCTGGAAGAACAGCTAGCAGAGCGGAGCCTTGCGGGGAGGGTTGGAGCGGCCCAAGAAACAGCGAGTGGAGCAGAGCGGAGTGGAGCTGTTTGTGGGGACGGCTGGAGCGGCTCACGGGTCGGTGAGCAGAGCGGAGCAGCTGGTAGAGCAGAGCAGTTCGTGGGACGGCAGGAGCAGTTCACGAGACGGCTGGTGGAGTGGAGCAGCTCATGGTGAAGTCTGCGGCAGAACCCCACGGAGAGGCAGCCGGTCGGCCTCGGATCACGTAAAGTGCCCCCTAACACCCTGTGCACCCTTTGAACTCTGGGGCTGCACTGACCAGGCACACAGAGTTTGGGGGTTGTTGGACTTTTGGGACTTTGGTGATTCTTAGGTTGCTGGACCCAAGAGACTTTGGGGGTGTTGGACTTTTGGGACTTTGGGTGATTTTTGGGTTGCTGGTTTCAAGAACCAACGGGAAAGGACACGGCCCAATTTGCTGGGGTGGGTCTTTGCTCATGGTTTGGTCTATGAACTCTAGTTGTGGTGTTTTCCCAATTTAATGCTATGTCATTTAGCTCATGTTATTAAACATTTTCTGCTACACCGAGACTCTGTGCTTGCAAGAGGGGAAGTATTGCCTCTTTGAGGTGCCCAGGGGTGTGTGTAAGATTTTCCCAGGTTACTGGGTGGGAGCTCGAGCTGGTTTTGTGTTAAGCTGTTGGGGGGGGACCCCTATGTACTGAACTCGGCCTGGCAGAAGGGTTACATTTTTGGGGGCTCGTCTGGGATAAGAACCATGCAGCCCGAATCCCACCAGGATTGATAGGACCCCGAGCGGAGGTCACCGTAAAGGTTGAAGGGACAGAATGTAGAGCAGTGCTTGACACAGGATCCCAAGTGACTATCATATTCCAGTCTTTCTACCAGCAGATGCTGAGGCATCTGCCTATATGGCCCCTGACAGGGCTTTGGCCTATGTGGCCTCAGCATGGATGAATACCCCTATCAGGGGTATGTCATAGTACACCTGGAATTCCCAGGAGAGATTGCTGGGGTAAGACAGGAGGTGGACACTGCTGCTTTAATATGCCCTGACCCTAACGGCGCCTCTGATGTGTCCATGCTAATAGGGACCAAATCCAGCCTCTTTAAGGTACTTGCAGATTACTGCAGACAGTGAGCAGGGGACCAATATCTGAACACCTTGGTGATACACACACACTGTGCCGCAGCCTACAGAAAAATTGAGGACACAAGAAAAGTGATGCCTGATTTGCCAGTGGGAGCATTAAGGTATGCGGGCCCGGTCCCCTTACTGGTTCCTGCAATGACAGAAAAGGAAGTGATTGTCATGAGTACCTGCCTAAAAGGCAGTAAGGGAACATTAGCAGTGGTAGAGCAGCTGACCGAGGGATGGCTCCCAGAAGGAGTGCTAGTTCTCAGTGGAGTCATAACCCTACCTCCTGAAGCCCAGGAAGAGGTGACTATACTGATTGCTAATGAAACACGCCGTGACGTGTTTGTAAAACCAGGGCAGAAGATTGCAGACATCTTTGAGCCTGAAACCATTGTGAGACCCCCAGTGTGAAGCTGAAGTTCCGGTGATGGATCCTGCAAAGTTTGACTTTGGGGACTCACCATTGTCTGAGGAGTGGAAGGATCACCTGCGGAAGAAGCTTTGCGAGAGATCCAAGGTATTCTCACTGCATGAGTGGAACGTGGGATGTGCCAAAGGAGTGGAACACCACATCAGGCTACAAGTTCCCTGACCCTTCAGGGAGAGATCTAGGAGGATTGCTCTCTCTGAGATGGAAGACGTACGCCATAATCTTCAAGAGCTGATCGCGAATGGTATCATTACAGAGTCCTGAAGCCCCTATGCCTCTCCTATTATGGTGATTCGTAAGAAGAGTGGGAAAATCTGGATGTGTATTGACTACCACACTCTAAACAGACGCACTACATTCGACCAATACACCATGCCTTGAGTACAAGATGCCTTGCACTGTTTGCTGGGTAGCCAGTGGTTCTCTGTGTTGGATCTTCGGAGTGGATACTACCAGATCCCTCTGGGAGAAGAAGAAGATAAGGAGAAGACAGCCTTCATCTGCCCGTTAGGGTTCTACCAGTTCGAACGCATGCCCCAAGGGATTTCTGGGGCACCTGCCACATTTCAACGTCTTATGGAGAAAGTCGTGGGAGACATGAACTTACTGCAAGTGTTAGTTTACTTGGATAACCTGATTGTGTTTGGAAGAACCTTGGAGGAGCATGAAGAAAGACTTCTTAAAGGGCTTGATAGGTTGGAGGCGTATGGTTTGAAGCTTTCAATTGACAAATACCAGTTCTGCCGAACCTCAGTGAAGTATGTGGGTCACATTGTGTCCCAGGAGGGTGTGAGTACTGATCCCGACAAAATAGAAGCACTCACTACCTGGCCATGTCCAAGTAACTACAGAGAACTCAAGACCTTGCCAGTAGCCGAGGGGCCCTCAAAGGAAACCTCTCCATCCATCGTTCAAGAGGCTGTCCCCCCCTACACATAGGATTCTTATTGATGTCAGCAGGGGTTCTGTGAATGGGCTGAGAGAAGAATATGCCCAATAAGTTGTAAGGCACTTTGAGGAACTTGCATGTGAAAGGTACTCACAGTTCCAATCTGGCAAAGCACTTACATGTACGCTTAATTTGAAGCAAATAGCCCCAGTGACTTTGGTGGGAAAACTCATGTGCTGAAAGTTAAGTTTGAGGGTAAGTGCTTTGCTGGATCAGGGCCTGAAGATAAGATAATAATTAATAGTTTTTATCTATTATAAAGCCTGTAGGCATGAAGAAAAGGGAAGCCCAGTCAGCCTTCTACCCCTAACATGATTGCTACTTAACTTGTTTGGGGGAAACAGGTAATTACTGTTCAAGATAGAAAATTACCCTCTGTTGTCAATAAAAGCATGTTTCCCTGTTTTGTTTTCCTCCCTCACTTTAGGACATTCTATACTACTATTTGTCTTACCTACCTTCAGGGCTTTCCCATTTGTTTTTTCTCTCTTGTCTCACCGTTCTGGGAGTTGGAGTTGAAAGGAAAGCAGAAGCTCTTTGAGGTCACAGCACATTGCATTAGTGGGACATGCAGCTCCCCTCCTTCCCCCACTCCTCTTTCTGAGATGAGTGATAACATCAACAGGGCCCTTGTTCCTTGCTGTGTCCTCTCATCTTCTCTCTGCCTGTCACTAGTTTAATTCCACATGCACCAGTGAACAGCGGTCACTAACGCTTGATCTAACCACTACACAAAAATAAAGGCTGTAACTTGAGCTACTTGCAAACACGCATTTTTAACTTTCCAGCTAGTCCAGCACACCTCCTCACATTTCACATTATCAGTGAGCTGAACCTAGCAGGGTGTTTGTTCTAATCTTTGTGCAGCTTGTTGCCCTGTGTTATCAATAGCAAAGGTTTATATTGGAAGTTACTGCCCAGTAACTAAACATGAGGTACTGGCACCTTGTGTAAGAAATATCATGTCTGCACTAGGTATTCAGTGTTAATATGGGCTTGTATGCACAAATGTGCAGACAAGACTCAGTTAATGGAAGAACTCCAACCTCTATCGGTTCCTGCAGTCCACAGCTCTCCCTCTGCTTGGGGCAAATCTACACTACAGTACTACATGGGTGCAGCTGCATGGTTGTAGCGCATCTGGTGAAGATGTGCTATGCGGATAGGAGAGCGCTCTCCCATCGGCATAATTACTCCAGCTCGGCGAGAAGCTAAAGCTATGTTGGCCAGAGAGCGTCTCTGGCCAACATAGCGCTGGTGTGGACAGTGCAAAACTTGTGTCACACGGGGTGGGAGGGTAGCTTTTTCACACCCCTCAGTGATGTAAATTACACTGATTTAGGCTGTAGTGTAGATCTGCCCCACTTGAGTGACACTGCTGGATGGGGGCTAGCAGGGACAGAACCAGAGAAAGGAGACAGGTTTCAGAGTGGTAGACGTGTTAGTCTGTATCAGCAAAAACAACTAGGAGTCCTTGTGGCACCTTAGAGACTAACAAATTTATTTGGGCATAAGCTTTCGTGGGCTAGAACCAACTTCATCAGATGCGTGAAGTGAAAAAACACAGGAGCAGGTATAAATACATGAAAGGTTGGGGGTTGCTTTACCAAGTGTGAGGTCAGTCTAAAGAGATAAATCAATTAACAGCAGGATACCAAGGGAGGAAAAATAACTTTTGAAGTGGTAAGAGAGTGGCCCATTACAGACAGTTGACAAGAAGATTTGAGTAACAGTAGGGAGAAATTAGTATTGGGGAAATTAAGTTTAGGTTTTGTAATGACCCAGCCACAGAGAGCTAGGATGCTCAGTTTCCCAGAGGGACTTCCTCACCTAGCCACATTCTGTTACAGCCTACACCAGGGATCCGCAGCCTTTCAGAAGTGGGGTGCCGAGTCTTCATTTATTCACTCTAATTTAAGGTTTCGCATGCCAGTAATACATTTTAACGTTTTTAGAAAGTCTCTTTGTATAAGTCTATAATATATAACTAAACTATTGTTGTATGTAAAGCAAATAAGGTTTTTAAAATGTTTAAGATGCTTCATTTAAAATTAAATTAAAATGCGGAGCCCCCAGGACTGATGGCCAGGACCCGGGCAGTGTGAGTGTCACTGAAAATCAGCTCGTGTGCCGCCTTCGGCACACGTGCCATAGGTTGCCTACCCCTGACCTACACCATAGTAACAAAGTATGGCTGGTAGCCAGGATGTCCTGGAGTGGTAACTTCCTCATTGCCCAGTGTTGTGCTGTTATGTGGAAAGGACTCAGATTACTCAGCAGGAGTTAACACCTGCCTGTTAACTCACCCCACCCCCACACCATCCAGAGAGGGGGAGGAAAGAAGAAACATTATGAAAAGGGAAGTAGGAGGAGAAGGAAGGAAAACACACACAAAGAAAGAAAGAGAAAGAAAGAAAGAGACAACACACAAGCCGCACTGGGGAGGCTGTGAGAACTCTGTTCTTTTGGATACATGCTCAATATTATTTTTAATAGCCTAACATGGAGACCCCATGGTGCCAAGTACCTTAAAGCTATGATAGATAAACTCTGCATATTGGAGGCTGCACATGCCCATTACAGTGGCTCTTTCCATACTCTTTGCACTGTCCATTTTTTCATGTAGCCCCTGGGCTACCTGGATATTTGGTGAAGGGACAGAAGTGGCTTTGTGAATGGGCAACATCACATATTTCCCCTCATCAGGGCCTTACCATGGTTTTCTCATCCAGTTTTTCCCCCTCTGTACTGCACAGCTAAGAGGGAAAATATGGACCTGTATGTAAAAGTGATCATATTATACAAAGCACCTGAATATGTTGCAGTCTGACAAAATGCACTGACTTCTGTGCAAGCTAAAACAGAACTGTGAATATTCCTATTGGAAGATGCAGCTGCCTTATCAATTTCCTCGTTCCAAGAGCCTCAGTCAGATGCCTCAGGTAAGGCAATGGCCTATTTAAAATACCACATTAAAAATGGATGAATTTCATATCCCTCCGACTTTTGGAAGAAAAAAAATTTCACAAGCAAAATGCAAATTTCATAAATGGTTGATCCAGCTTTTGCAGAAGGGGCTTTGGCAAAGGACTGATAAATATATAAAAAGAAAGTTATATATTCTAGAATGGATGGTGGGACTGAAAAATATATAAAAAGGAAGTTATATATTCTAGAATGGATGGTGGGACTGCCCTAAGATAATTGTATTTTGGAGGAAAACAGCAAACAGAATTTTCAAGATAACTAAAGATAGGCTACTCCTAGAAAATATTGGTTCTATTAGATTACAGTTCAAAGGAGGTTGCTGACTCAGGGGAAAACCCACTGATAACACAGTTACTATCAGCAGCCAGATGCATGATAGCTCATTTTTAGAAAAGGACAAATCTAGAATGGATACTGTTATAAATAGCAAAAATATTTACAATTACTTTAAAGAGCAACATCTTTCCCTTTCTGTAACTCACCATTTTTGTTTGTCATTTCCCTTTAAGCTACAATATTTTTTCTAGCTTTTCTTCAAAGGGCTCAGCATAGAACTTCTATTCCAGGGGAAGGAGATTTTAAGGTGGTTTTAAGTCATTTTTGTGCCCTCCATATCTGGGGCTGCTATAGCACACCCAGAGTAACTTAGCCATGGGGGCTTGGCTAAATTTTGGTAGCCTCCCAGAACTAGCCCTTGAGCTGCAGCACTGCCCAGAATCTCTGTAGCAATGTGTACTGCAGCCTTGCCCCTGGTATACCCCTTCCCCAACCCGGCCTTTGGTATATTGCCAGTGCAAAGACTTGTGAGAGGGTCCTTAGGAGGCAGCCTTATGGCAACATGCACAGTGTCCCCGGCCCCACCCTAGAGCCCGCACCCCAGCTGGAGCTGGAGGCTCCCTGCACCCGAACCTCCTGCCCCAGCCCGGAGGCCCCTCCTGAACCCAAAACCCCTCATCCCCGGCCCCACCCTAGAGCTCACATGCCCAGACAGAGCCCTTATCCCCTCCTGCACCCTATCCCCCTGCCCCAGCCTGGTGAAAATGAGTGAGTGAGTGAGGGTGGGGGAGAGCGAGCGATGGAGGGAGAGGGGATGGAGTGATTGGGGGCAGGGCCTTGGAGATGGGATGGGTATGGGAGGGGCCTCAGGGAAGGAATGGAGCAAGGGTGTTCAGTTTTCTGCGATTAGGAAGTTGGCAACCCTAAGTGCAGGGTGAGGATCTCACTCACCCTCTATATTTTGGTGTTTTAATGTTGGTTTATTCTTCATTTGTACCTTATCTATAGTGCTGAAGTGGCATTTTGAAGACAGCTTTTGGATTGGCTTTCAGCAGCTATAACTTTGTGTCAGGAATCCTAGTAGACATATGGGTATCATTTTTATACCTTTATGTCTATTTTACATCAGAAATAAGAGATGCTTGGCTGTGCATTTCCCAGGTATTACTGCACTTCACAGATGGTTTAAGGCATTCAGTCATTGGTCCTTTACTGTGCAATGCACTCAAGACATTCAGTAATTCCCTTGTAATGCCTTGCCAATGGGGTTTGATTGCTTAATTATTTTACATGCCACCCATTAATTAGATTAATCTAGTCTATACATGCTATAGCACTGTTTGTAATGAAATCTGCAAATTCCTGAGTATTTTAGCTCATGATTAAGGATAAGTTCTTCTTAAACGCTAATTGTACATGTAGAAAGTTTGAGATAGAGGTAGACAGGTGACCAAAATTGCCTTGTGGGCGGTGGCTGCTGGGAATAATTAACTAAACGTTAGCATTTCTAAATCACCTTTTCTCTTGGGTAGAAGTGAGTTAAAGCCGAGTCTTGCCAATTCATACAGAATCTAACTTTGCTTTGGGGTGTGGTGAGTCTGTGCATTTGCAGTTTCCCACAGGAGAGTAATAAACGGCCCCTCCTTCATCTGAGCTAAGTTTGAAATAATAATAAATGGATTGGGCAACTTCCTCATGCTCAGGCAGGTGAGAACACTCATTAGTTGAGTCTGAGTTTGGATTCTGCCATGGGAAGTTTTCTCAACCTAGCTGCATATTAAAGACTTCATAGTAGCTACTACTACCCATAGTTGGTACATCCAAGGAGAATGTACCTGTTGTGCTGCTCATTGTGTTTGGTATGTTCTCTGGGTGGGATTTTCAAAAGTGCCTAAGAGAGTTAGGTGCCTAAGTCCCAGTGAATATCAATAGGATTTAGGCTCTCAGGAGTCCCCAACATATTTAAAAAATTTCTGGCCAGTTTTCATGTAAAATCCTACTGAATCAAAATGTCAGCAATTTACACCCACTCAACCCTTGCTTGGCCCCGATTGACATGACTGCACAATGTGCAGAGCAGTGGAGAAAGAGGCCCAATATATTATTTATTAATATTATCAGACACTTGTTTGTGAAATTTTAAGAATTATCAGTACAGAGTTGCTGCCTACCTGCGGCAGGATGTCTCCATGCTATTCACCATCACAAACTAGGGTGGCTGACCAACAAATTAGAGTGACAGAAAGTCTGTGTAGCTGAGAAACCTTCCTGTTAATTTTTGCATGATATTCATGAACAGTGAAAATAAGCTAAGAATGGACAATGCACATGAGGACATTCAGAGTCGGATGGCCCTGTGATGTCTGCTTCCTATGTCCACCAGCAAGACAAACAAGGCAGGTGAGGTAATATCTTTTATTGGACCAACTTCTGAGATGGTGAGTCCTCTGGGGGTGATGTATGTTTTGTTTCTTGTATTTCCTCAGGAAGTAGAAGTTGCTGTTAAGTTTTGCTTCCTTTTCCTTCATGTTGTGGAGTTTCCATTTCAGATGGCAACATTTGATATCTTCCATAGTTGTTTGTAGTGTTGTAGCCGTGTGGACCAAAGGATATTAGAAAGGCAAGGTCAGATGACAACTTGTGCAGCGGGGACCAACATGGCTACAAAAACACTGCATTCACCAGTGAGAGTAACATTCAGGGCCGCCCAGAGGATTCAGGGGACCTGGGACAAAGCAATTTCAGGGGCCCCTTCCATAAAAAAAAGTTGCAATACTATAGCATAGTATATTCTCGTGGGGGCGGGGCCTGGGGCAAATTGCCCCATTTGCCCCCCCCCCCCCCCCGGGTGGCCCTGGTAACATTGGAACAGGAAAATAGGCCACGCAGAATGGAGCCAAGATGACTGGCTTATTTATTGGCCCTGTGATCATTTTTAATTAAGATGAATACATCCACCATTAAAGAGTGTATCAAGCCACCCTTTCTCTTGGCTTGCTGCCTAATTAGGAACATGTATTTCTGAATATCACCCACATCAGTGAGTTTTGGTATTGCTGTTATGTAAACACCTACATTGAAGTGACTACATAGATCCCAGTGATTAATGAACTCATTAGATACCCAAGAGCTCCAGAACTGGCTGTATTTGCAATATTCATTTTAGTTAGAAAATGTTAATGTGGGGAAAACCCATGATAATGTAACAGGCTTGTGGACCTATGGCAGCTTACCTTGCTAGTGAAATCCACTCATGAATGTCACCAAAGAGCCCTGAGGGGAAATTGCTCACATCTGTGCTAAACAAATAACTGACTGGCTGAGAAAACTGGCATGTGTCTCTTTGGTGCTGCTAAGCACTGGAATAAATTGCTCAGGGAGGTTGTGGAATCTCCATCATTGGAGGTTTTTAAGAGCAGGGATGGGCTAGAAAATACTTAGTCCTGCCATGAGTGCAGGGATTGGACAAGATAACATCTTGAGGTCCCTTCCAGTCCTATGATTCTATTCATACTCCACTTTTGGAACTACAGCAGACAGGATCTGCTTGGACCTTGAGGACTGGGAATCAACAATACAGATTCTGTATGCAAACAGATGTGATCTCTGCCCCTTTATGGGAGGATGCTAGTACAGTGTATGATTTCCAGGAGTCCCCAACATATTTCACAGAATGCTACGTAATATTGGTAATGTTGCACTGCACAGTGGTGTATAGAATTGTTGGGGCTGTGTGTGTGTGTGTGTGTGTGTGTGTGAGAGAGAGAGAGAGAATTAACTCTGCAATTTAAGAGCAAAGACTGAATGGATTATTAATCCTTTTTGTTATTGTAATATGGGGAGGAATTTCGGAAATGTCAGCAAAAGACATCATTTACCATCAAGGCTTATCCTTCTGACCTGATATATGGCATCATTTAAATCCACCAAAGCTACCTAGGGGTCATTCTCTGTTATTCCTTCCCTTTTTAAACTGTTTTGTGCACTTAGTTCCATTATTTTTTGCGGCATTTGTTCTTCAGTCCAGCCTTTCTTTATTTAACAAAATTCTGCCTGAATATCTATCTATCTATCTATCTCAATCACTGAGGTATCTCAGCTAATAGTTTGTTTTCCCCTTATGCATTAATATGTGATATCTTCTTTTTAAACTGGCTATCTGAAAAGTAATTTAAAAAAATCTATTTGCCTGAGTTTCCCCTTCTGGAAAATAAGGATAATAATATTTACTTACCTCAGAAGGCTGTGGTGAGGCTTAATCCATTAATATTTGCAAGGTGCTTTGAGATCCTTGCATGGCAAATTATTGTAGAAGTACAAAATATTATTATTATAAAGATATTTTTACTGATAACACAGCAGTTACTAAACATTAAATCTGTTGGGAACAGTAATAACTACAGCTAATTCACCTTGCCTCTACCTCACTGTTTGCTGATAACTGTGTATTTAACATGAGTTACCACTACACGTACAAACCTCAAGATCTTGCTTTGATGTTGCCAACCATAGGAGAGACGGATCAGCCTCAAACAAATCCAGATTCGTGTTCCAAAGTGTTTTCTGTGTAGTTATATATTAACAGCCACAGTAGTTGTACATTTACATATTCAGTCACCATCTGGCTTTTAAGTTAATATGAAAACGGAGGGGGTTTTCTGCTGTGAATTTCAATACAAACAAATAAAAAGATTTCAATAAAAATAAATGTATCAAAAATTTTGAGTTTTCACCAAAATATTAAACCAAAAAATGTTCTGTGGAAACTTTCAGGTGAAAAAACAAAACAAAAAAACCCCAAACCAAAACAAATGATTTCGAAGTGCTTCATGGGAGTGTAATTCAATTGCCTCATGTCCTCATTGTCATCTATGGGCAGGGTTCTCTGGCCAGATTACATCTTTTGTGATGCACCATCATCTTCTCTCTTGCTGAGCCACTGCAGTGCATCATGGGAGTCCCTGACTATGGGGCTTTATGAGAAAAATCTTTTTGGTTTGGGGTGGTTTTTTTTTGTTTTTTTTTTTAAGTTAAAAATTTCCATGGAAAACATTTTGTTGTGAAAAATTCTGTTGAGTCAAAAACTCAATTTTCCATTGTAAAAGAATTTTGATTGAAAATAGTTGACCACCCCTAGTGTTAAAGTGGCCTGATTTATGCACAATAATTCCTCACGTATCCTATTAATTGCTGATTTTCAACACCTCTGCTAATACATCTCAGCAATTTCTTTCCCCCTTTCAGTCTGATAAAGGCAAAGGAATCTTTCTTGCTTGCTTTCTTTTACTAGCATTTGCTTCATTTTTGGTCTCCAAACCAGTTCTTTTTGCTTTCCAATATTTCATTTCTTTACCCTGCAGATTTGTCTTTTGTGTTGTGCTCTGTCAAAGAGATATAATAAGTGTCAGTATACTGCACTGAACGATGGACCCAGAGTTTAAAATAACCTCAAAAAAGTCACTGCACATATCAGATAATGAAGAGCTTGTCTGGGCAGCTGGACTCTCCAGAGTTAGATTAATATTCCATAGGTCTGTTTATTTTTACCAACATGTGTATTCCTAAAAGTCAATGCACATTTTATAACTGTCACTGCACATTTCTTAAGCCTCATCTGCGCCACATGTCTGAGGGTTCCAATCCCACCTGTCCTCAAACCCTTGGCAATGCTGATATTACAGTGCTCTTTTCGGTGTATGTGCACTTTAGAATTGCCATACTTCATACAGAGCTGCCATAATTCACACCCAACTGAAGCTTCTTCTACTCATCTCAGCTAGCTCTTTAGCTGAGACCTTTCAGAAACAGTAGATGTCCTGGCCAAAATACTTCACCTCAATAAGGGCCTGAGCGAAGGCACATTGAAAGTCATTGGGAGTTAGGTGCCTAACTCATGTAGGTGCTTTTGAAAATCCCACTAGGTACCTATCTGCATTATGGTAAATTGCCGGCACTACTAAGATGGGTCTCGCGCTTTTTCTTCTGGGGGGGTGTGGTTCAGGGCACCATTTCTTGCCCCTGAATTGGAATATTAACTGCCCCACTAGTGTCCTAGAGGAGGGGAGTGGAGAGGGAGGGACCGGGCCCACCCTCTACTCCGGGTCCCACCCAGGGGCCCTAGGGACAGGGCCGGCTTTAGCAAGAGCAGGGCTGATTCCTGGGGGCGGGGCTTGTGGCAAGCCCCGCCCCCAGGAATCGGGATGCGCTCCAGCTGGAGCTCAAGGCCGGGGAGCAGGGCCAGGCCGGAGCCGAGCCGCGGGAGCCGGGCCAGGCCGGAGCCGAGCCGAGCCAAGCCGCGGGGGCCGGGCCAGGCCGGAGCCGAGCCG